>NW_022170249.1:42398948-42400326 GCF_008802855.1 Photinus pyralis
GTGGCTAATAGAATACTGATCTGCCACACAAAAATGCGCTGAAGTCCCTTCGATCTCAAACGAGGACTTGGATAATTTTTTAGTAGGAAGATACTAATACTATTAGCATTTTCCAAAGGGGTCCACTGAGTGTGACAGTTCAAAGTGATACTTGGAACTCGTTCACAATGGCTATGCCTAACCAATTATAGTACAATATGGTATAATAGTCCTCGACTGAAAGTTGGCATCCTTTCCAGTGAAACGAGAAGTGGATAGCGAAAAGGAATGATTCAAAAAGTGACGTTTATCAAATATATAGAATCTCCAAATACTTCTTAATTACTTCAAATATATTCAAGTACATCTCAATTACCTACTTAAATTACTACTTTCGAGTATTTTAATTATCTATGATTATTTATTAATATTTTGATTCTATTGAAAATGTTCTGATTACTTATTAAATGCTTGATTACTTTTCAAATATTTTAAGTCCTACAAATACACGTTAATTACTTACAAATACCGTTAAATATCAAATATTTTAAATATGGTGTACACTTTTTTGGAAGTTGTTTGCCCCTCGATTAATCCTTTACGTCTCCATCTTCTGACTTACTCTTCCTTCACAGCTTCCTTCCACTTTTTTCTTTCACTTTCTTCCCTATAGGATCTTTTCTTCACGCCCCTTTTAGCGCTCACTTTTTTCTCATTTGTGTCCAGTTTCCAGTTTTTTCGGGACTTTCCCAAACGGGTATCGCCTTTATTTATTGCTATTTGGTTTACTTGAGTACGAAAATGACAGTTTCGCACTAACACCATGTTTGTGAACAAAAGAGCGTGGGTTACGTGTCCCATATCCATAAAACAAATTTACGCTTCAGCGTGAGAAGGGATCAGTTTATCGATACCCTAAAGCCTAAATGAATTAGCGGGTGAAGGTTTATAGTATATTAGCATGCACGCCGCCAGCCTTAAAGCCTCTTCATTGGGTTGAAACTTTGTCAATATTTCACGAGAGAAAAAATCCCTTTCACAACAATTTCTTTATCAAAAGATAAACACGGCGAATTCGTGAATGAAAGCTCTCGCCAAAATAGTTTTTCTTTTATGTGGAACAATGGATTTCAGTTTGTTGAACCCATTTACAGAGCTCCGACGCGACTCTATATATTTTGAAAAAACATGGAAATTAATTAAATTTGGAAGTTCGTTTTGTTTTGTCAAACATAATTCCCATTTTCATTATATTAAACCCGGAAATAAGCGCGTTGCGATTAATAAACGAGCAAAACCACGATCATAGAGACGCGTACAAACTCTAGACACGCTATCGGCTGTCTATTTTGGCTTCCATAGATTTCGCGGTTCACTTAACCCAATTAAGCTACAAAAC
>NW_022170249.1:42400426-42460860 GCF_008802855.1 Photinus pyralis
GAAGACATCTTTCGCTGTGATACAATAAACCCGATTTAAAAGCTGCAACATATCAAGACGTTAACGTATTGCATATTACATTAGTTAAAATCAACTTACGTCATTATAGTAGTGACGTCAAGACTTTTGTACTAATAAGTAATACGCGCGCAAGTACCTTAACGCGTTAATATGCCTCGTAGTTGTTTGACTTAGTCATGTTTTGTAACAGATTTAGGACACATTATTTCAAATTTGGTCGTTTTTTAACTATCTTTTCGCTTAGTGTAGATATCTACAGATAAAGGGGTAAATACAATAAATTAGAAATGTCGTATACGCAAAATGTATTGAATTGTTTAACAAAAATGCCGCATCTACAATGTGCTTACTACAAATGCCGTATCTGCTTTGTAGGTAGATACCGCGTTTTTATTCGCTAGCGCATTTTTACAAAGTACGTTCATTCATATGTTCACATCGTTTACCGCATTCGTTGTGGATATTGGGAAACGCACCCAAGAAGACATAATACCTAATTAACCACCTTTTATTTATTTTTAAATGGAATTTCCTACATAAATAGACATTTTTTATTTCCTTTAAATGTCCTTTAGATTTCTTCAGATTATTCTTGTCTCTTATTTCACTATAATTTCTTCAAATTTCCTCATATTTTCTCAGAACTTCCTGGAATTTCGTCCATTTCAAATATAGGTATATATTTCCCATGCTAATTTCCTATATGATGGATAAGAATTTTTCTCAGCTCAACCTCGCAACCAAAGTTAAATAAGTTAAAAGTAATCGTAAATAACAAAAAGCGCATTTCCACATTAACAGTCCGTGTTGGAACAAAAATAGTTACTCAAAGGTGAGACAAAGATAGAAGATGAAATAAATTTGCTTTTACCTTTGATTTCAAAGCTTTGCTAATATCCAGAAAATAAATTTCTTACTTACAGTCTACATCTAATGCTTTATAGGTGACGCTACTAGCGAATGTTACAGTTTTCAGTAATAAGGAACATGGAGGTACAATAAGTAGGGAGACGACACGACAGTTACCGCGCGACAGCAGATTAGCCATATTGGTGTGACACAATTGTCATCTAGGTATTGTCAGTAGCTGGCAGCTATTATTAGTTAATTGGTGCTTGACGATTAAGTATTTCCAAGTATTATTGTTATTGGCGTGTCGTCCATGTTGGTATGACCATAGGCTCCGCCTACTGATACTAGTTCATAATGCACGTCACAAGCCTGGTGTCGTCTCCCCTTATCTTTTACCTCCATGATAAGGAATGAGTTTAAATTATTAACCACATGATGAATATATAGGCAACACACCTAACACCCGCATCGTGATCCATACAATCGGTACTTCTTTAGTAGTCTGTCTATATTCAAAGAGTATAACCAATGAGTACTCTTTGGTATAACCATTGAATAAGCCACCTTATATAAATTGCACAAAACTTAAAAATGGATTTCGCAGGATTAGATTAGGTAAGTCAAACGTGACGTATAAAAGAAAGATCACTAACATCAATAATAAATAATTCAATTTCAATGTTATTACCTATGTATTATGCAACAAACTACATACAAAGATAATAAAAAAAATTGATGCAAATTTCTAATTACATTCCCTTCAATAAACGGACTAGGTGCCGAAAGACTCGGTGCAAAAACATAAAATAAAATTAAGATACTTTTCGATATAACAAAGAAAAATATGACAACACTGTTCAACTCTGATAAACAAGGAAAACAAAGGGCCCCTATCTGTGCTAAATCACAGCCGTCTATAATTACAAGCCATGCTGAGAAGTTTGGCAACGTTGTCCGAAAGTCAATCGGTGGGCCGATGTAAGTTTTAATGGCGTCTTGTTGCTCTTGAAAAATTGCATTTTTCCTGTCTCCTGTGTTTCCCCTTGGTGGTTTTAATACAGAAGAAAGATACTTAGACAGCTTACAATTGTACATATATTTTATTCATTTACAAAAATGGATAATAACATTTTTATTTGACTTTAAATTTCGAAACGCTGTAAATCGGTAACTGCATCATAATGTGTTTTCCATCGAGCTCTCCGAAATTGGTGAACTTCTGACGAAAGAGGTCCAGGTGAAGCACACGTTTGGGCACTTAATTTCGGCAAAAGGATAGTAAATCGCTGTGTATCAGAGAGGTTTTATCAACGACCAGGTGCAATTCGGAATGGCAGATTTTAAGCCAGTCGCTACTCCATTGGGTCTAGGTAGGAAGCTTTTAAAGTGGGGAGCCCCGTAGACGTCAAATTCCCGTACCGTGAACTCCTGGGAATAAGTCGAAAGGTTCCTTCAGAAAATCAACTTGACATGTCCGTGCTAGAATGCCTGAAATACAAACTAATTGTGTTTTTTCACAATAAACACTTACCGTACTTACGTACCACGTACTGTGTAGGTCATATTTGAGCTTGTACAGGTACTTCGAAAAAATACAAGTGCTTGTAAAGGGTCCAGTAAGGAGTAGCCTGCTTTACAGATTATGACAACAAATCGATATATTTCGTTTAGCAACTTACCTGAATAATAATCTGTTCATTCCGTACGGAGTAACACAAATTGTCGCAATCTCGCTCTATTAAAACAGGTAAATAGGAATATTACACCCAAAACACATAAAATACACCTGAAATCTGTCAAGTTGAATTAGGAAATCGGCCTACCATGCAGTGTTGCCATAATTCTCAGCACGGCTTGTAATTATAGACGGCTGTGGCTAAATCGACAAAAAAGTTTTTCGACTGAGGGCGACATCTACACGTGAGTTGTGTAACTGTTTTACAATAGTAAAAATTATAAAACTGTAATTCCTGAAAGCGAACTGTAATTCATTAAAGAAATCTCTACGATTACAGGTTCCTTTTATTAGAAAGGAACCTATAATATCTGCAAGGGACACTGTAATATCTGATAGAAAACTATAGGTGAGAAAAGAAGACTATAAAGCACTAAAAAGAAAATTGACAAAAACCGACTTTAATTTTAGAAAGCAGCTGTAAATGATAAATGAAAACTGTAACTACTAAAAGAAAAATGCAATTTTTGAAAGAAAACTTTTATTCGTTTCTCGCTTGTAAACGTCAATTTATCAAGGCACTATATGTTACCGGCAAACTGCGAAACCCGGCATTTTGCAAAATACCTACCTAGGAATTTCGTGAAATGAATGCAAAAGGTAAAGTAAGAAACGGAGCTGCAGTTCGCACTTTGCCTGCCTCTCTTTAGGGATGATTTCGCGAAATGCCTAAACATGCAGGCAAAGTGCGAAGGCTTCGTCATTTCCCACAGAATGCGCATACAGCGTTGCCATTGGATGGTAAACGACGCGTCGTTTACATGATTTCTGCATTGAATGATTCAAAAGGCCTTACTCATTAAAACCCCCTCCGCTCAGGTTGTGTCGATTTTGATTATGTTGATCTGTGTATTTTAAGAACGGTACAAAAAATGTATACAGTAGGACCGTAGATTACCAACGAGGGTGCCAACTTTGAATGTGCACGTAGAAAAAATGCAAGAAAAGATCCATTAAGTATACGGGTGGAAGCAAGGAATTGTTGAAACTTTTTGATATGTTTTGATATAAAAAGTATCATGATAAACGTAGGTTGTTAATGGAAAGAAGTGACATCGTAGCATGGCGTTCTCGGTATTTAAGAAACTTAAGCGACCTGTTATATACTTGGATGATACCCATCGTATGGAGTGAGTAAATGCTGGCAATCCGATGAAGTGTCGGGAGTTTATCAATCCAATAGGGATGGTCAGAGGTAGGTACACCATAGATCATGCTGGTGGTCGTTCTGGTTTTGTAGAGGCGCGACGCGACGATTGCGATTTAAATTTAAGTACTCGCTAAATATTGCGCTCACGTTTAGACTACATTTCTTCTATGGGTTTTCTGTTGAGTCACGCTTTGGATTTACTGTGCAGGAGAATAATATCAAATGGGGGAAGGTACTAACGCGACGGTTTTACGTTTGGCACAGCTGTACGCGCAATCTGTAGAAAATAACAGAGAATTCTCACTTTGCCTGAATGTTTAGGCATTTCGCGAAATCCCTAAAGAGAGGCAGGCGAAGTGCGAAGTCGAGTTCCATTTCTCACTTTGCCTGTTGCATTGGTCATTTCGCAAAATGCCTAGGGATTTTACAAAATGCCGGTTCCACCCTGTATATACAGCTTACGACGATACATACATTTTTGAGAGTTGGCAACCATGCAATTTCTAGGGGGGGAAAAAGCTGCTTGCGTCACCTAGAAAGCACGAACGGGAGTTACGTTTGGCATCTTGTCTTGAATGGCGGTCGTGAACGTTTCGCTCCATAAATGTTTGTTGTTATTTTGTGTTATTTAATGCAGGTAGTAATTTTTGCATTTCTTTATATCGTATTTGTGTTTTGTTTGCCGCATTTTATATTTTTGTGTGTTTCAATATTTCTTTTGAAATTTACTTGGTTTAATCGCAATGCAATCATATGTTTGATACCGTTATGCTATTGTTTGTAATTGTTTACGTTTTTGGTGTAATGTTTGCTCAATTTATGTTTATTGATGTTGATTACTTGGTCTTGTCCTTGAAGTTACATTCATATAAGTTTGGTTCATTTTATTTTAATATGTGGAAATTACCGATTCGTTTAATGTATGTACTGACTTGTTGTTTGTTACTAACAATTTTCTCCGTGAATGAAGCAGTCGCGGGAGGTGGAAAAAGAAACTGTAGTCTATAATTATGTGTTAGTGCACCTAATTCCGTGCACTGTCTTCGACATCCAATTGTAGGTTCGAAACTCCGAAACCAGGGGCGGACTACCCATCTTGCAGGAGCGAGATTACGCTAATCAAAGCTCTTCAGTTTAGAATCTATGTGTGATAAATGAGTGGCGATTCAATAATTTCCACATATTTTGTTTTTAGTCAAATTTGCCTACAAGGCCATGTAGTTTTCCATTTTGCTTTCAACAAAAGGACTTTATTGCACCAAAGACGAGTCACATCCTGTACTTTTAACCCTTTCTCAGAATCTTGGTACCTGCTCCTACCTGACCCATTGTCCCCAAAAACTTGCTTTAACCTTGAGTGTAACCAACATTGTGTATATGCATTTACTATCTTTGTTAACTACTGCTTAAAACTTTTACAAAATATTTTGTTAATTAACTTTTGGACTGTTTTAATCAAACTGCAAGGTTTTTCTTACGTCGTACTCTTTTTACCCTTGGCAGTGACTTTTGCGAGAGTACGCCACCTTTTGGCTTTGTTTGTTTTGTTTATATTAATGTACATCAACTAAATTTCCGGGTTTTCACAATCATAATAATTACGATCATTATTAAACAAACTTTTCACAATTTCAGTGTTTTATTTAACGTTCCTTCCCTATTGTGCTTCAGGTCAAAGCGTTATCTACAACTAACGTAAGGGGGCCCTGCCTTAGATGTTTTATCGCGTGCCACTTTTCAAATTTAAGAGTGATCTTGTTTAGTTTTGGAGGGAATAGTCATTCGGGTGTCCATTTTTAAACGTTGCCGGGTTTATTTTATTTCCGTGTTCTTGTAGTGTGAAGTTAGCGTAGAACCTGGGG
This sequence comes from Photinus pyralis, assembly GCF_008802855.1. Classification (NCBI taxonomy): domain Eukaryota; kingdom Metazoa; phylum Arthropoda; class Insecta; order Coleoptera; family Lampyridae; genus Photinus; species Photinus pyralis. The sequence continues at coordinate 42,406,047 of NW_022170249.1, forward strand.
GTTAAGTACACTACAATATACACTGTGAGACTCTGTAAATGATAGTATATCGCATGAGAAGAGTACTGAAGCCTATTTCGTAAGACGAGCTAATAATATTATAATATTAGCGGAGCACCGGGAGGGTTTGGACAGGGGGAGACATTAGACACATTCATAATTGCCGCCTCATTAGAAAACAGGTCAAAAAAGAGACTTAAGCGCACGATACACTCACACTGTATCGTGCTTAAAGCGTAAGCGCATTTGAATTTCCGCAGTACGCGGTTAACCGGGAAGTTGGCAGGTCGCTTCGTTTTGACGCATCACAATTAGTCCACGTGTCTGATGTAATATTTACCAGTTTTAAACTGTGCTTTTAACCAACTGTTTTTATGTTTTTTGGGTTACTGATTTATTGCCAGCATAAGGTATGCTCTAACAATTAAAATTTGTTGTTATTTTTAAGATGTATCAACCACAGCCGTCTATAATTACAAGCCATGCTGAGAAGTTTGGCAACGTTGTTCGAAAGTCAATCGGTGGGCCGATTTAATGGCGTCTTGTTGCTCTTGAAAAATGGCATTTTCCTCTCTCCTGTGTTTCGCCTTGGCGGTTTTAATATAGAAGAAAGATACTTAGGCAACTTACAATTGTGTTTACAAAAATGGATAATAACATTTTTATTTGACTTTAAAATTCGGAACGCTGTAAATTGGTAACTGCATCATAATGTGTTTTCCATCGAGATCTCCGAAATTGGTGAACTTCTGTCGAAAGAGGTCGCGGTGAAGCACACGCTTGGTGATTCGTAATGGCAGATTTTAAACCAGTCGCTACTCCAGTGGATCTAGCTACGAAGCTTTTAAAGAGGGGAGCCCCGTAGACTTCAAATTACCGTACCATGAACTCTTGGGAATAAGTTGAAAGGTTCCTTTAGAAAATCGATTTGACATGTCCGTGCTAGATTACCTGAAATACAAACTATAATTGTATTTTTTCACGATAAACACTTACCGTACTTACGCACCACGTAGTGTGTAGGTCATATTTGAGCTTGTACAGGTACTTTGAACAAATACAAGTGCTTGAAAAGGGTCCAGCAAGGAGTAGCCGGCTTTAGAGGTTATGACAACAAATCGATGTATTTCGATTAGCAACTTACCTGAATAATAATTTCTGTTCATTCCATACAGAGTAACACAAATTGTCGCAATCTCACTCTGTTAAAACAGGTACATAGGGATATTACACCCAAAACACGTATAAAATACACCTGAAATCTGCCAAGTTGAATTAGGAAATCGGCCTACCATGCAGTGTTGTCATAATTCTCAGCACGGCTTGTAATTATAGACCGTTGTGTATCAACATACTTTAACAAATTTTGGATTTTATCAGTCGAACAATGTTTCGAGAGGGTACGGACACCTGTCCAAACCCTCCCGCAAGTGTTCAAACCCTCCTTAAATTATCAAATTGTTACAGAAACATGCTTTACAAATACAAAAGGTTTAGATCGGGAATTTTCTGCAGAAACCATGAGAATGACAACAGTTGACGTTTTGTCTGGAAAATACTCTATCAGAAAAAGTTAAAAAATCAACTCTAGCATTATATGTCAAAAAAGCAAAAGCAGTTGGAATTGAAAATATGTCCTTCTCCCCGCATTTCGTCACATGTCAAGTTTTTTCTAATGAATTGGAATCCTCACTTGCTCGTTACCTCAAAAAATGCTCCAATATGTACCATGGTTTAACTCCAAAGGCAATACGCAGATTGGCATATGAGTTTGCCGACCAAAACCACCTTAAAGTTCCAGACTCTTGGAAAACAAATATGTTAGCTGGAAAGGATTGGTTCACTGGATGTTCTAAAGATCGCCAAGTGATTCTTATAATCCACAATCACGAATCACATTTATCTGTTCCTGCAATTGATTACTGCAAAGAAAATGGTATTACAATTGAAGGGACAAGTGGATAAAGGGGCTATGTGACATTTTTGATTTTTTGCGTTTTATGTCATGGATGAAGGAGTTATGTGTACCTAAAGGCAGCATTTGCACCCTTCTAAGCTGTGAAAGTATAACTATTTTATAAGATATTTAGTTGATAAAGGGGTTATGTAACGTCATATTCACAAACTATACTGGATAAAGGAGTCAAAGTCACATAGCACCTTCATCCATATTGAAATAATAATAAAATGTTACTTGGCCCCTTTATCCATTAAACCTTAAAATCAGTGTGTAAAGGTGGAATGTTGTTAGTATTTTTTCAATAGTAGGTATGTTTTCTCGTGGACAATTAATGGTTTTGAAAGCCCTCGAAGGTTCAGAACCGAAAGTACTTGTTCAAAAGATAGGTAAGTACATTAAAAACAAAAATATTTTTCTTCATTGCTCTTATTGTTAACATAACTTAGATGTGCCTTAAATTTAATGACTAGGTAATTCTTATTTTGTTCTTAGGGGACCCCGATCTTGGAGTTGACGGTCCACCCTTTCCTTCAGAAAGGACTAATTTGAAGCGTTCAATTTTTCATGAAGGTAAGATCAGTTTATATTGGATAAAGTGAATTTTTGCGCGTTTTAAAGACATAGGTACATACAGGCGAACCTTACATTATTCTTACTGTCTTTTAGAATGCAGCAAGAGTGGCGGTTCATCTGTCATAGAGACTGCCACATCAGCTAATCCATTAGAGACAAATTTGGATAATACTCATGAGCAGCAAACACAGCAAGATAAACAAAAACTTCTCTTTAGCTAATGTTTTAAACTATCAGATGATTCAGAATCTGAAGAGGTTTACAAAGACTCAGGTGACGAATATGCTCCTAATGAATCTGAAAATAGTAGGTAGTGATTCTGAACTCCAGGCTCAAAATGAGTCTGAAAGTGATGAATAACTTGGCCATCGAGGATTCTCTGAGACCCCACTCGCATTTTAAAAGTAGGTCAGAGGATTCATTGAGTCCCCATTGATTCTACTTTATGTCGTTTTACTTTTCATTTTGTTAATGCTCCGTTTAACGAATATGACCCCAATGGGTTGTAACTAGGCCATCGAGGATTCTCTGAGACCCCCTTTATCTAACGTCTATCACATTTATAGCACCTATGTAATTCAGTAAGTTTTTTAAAATAAACAAAATATATTTTTTTTACTTTATTTATTGTACAGTTCGGACATTTTGATATGATTACATAATATGGGTTCTAACACAGATTCCGTGTTTTCAATTCTACATTTAAAACGATGTCGATCTAAAGCAGCAGTTTGCCATAGGCCTTTCCTTGCTTCTGTGTAAGCAAAGGACCAAGCTCGTATTACATGAACTGTATTTTTTGTTTCGTCAAAGCTAACACGTTTCATTTTACAAAGTCTTTCAGACCCAATACACACATTTGCGTTTTAAAACATTTATAACAACCGTCTCCATTAATAAACTTATAACATACACGTTGAGCAGTTTTGTATACCTTAGCTAGTCTTAAACGATACACTTTTCTAAATATGAAATATCTGTTATAGGCATCCCTTTCTAACTCTACAAAATTATCCAGCAAGCAACTAACATTCCTCTTGCTCTTCGTTATCTTCTTCTTCTCCTTCGTTTTCTGCTTCATTTTCCTCGTCACTGGACTCTGGATTATCCCAATGCTTCAATTCCCTTGCAGCACCATCCAATCCAGCTTTGCAAAGTTGGCGTCTCAGACAAGTTAAACAGTATTTACCGCTCAAGAATAAATTACACAACTTAATACCACGACTATATTTTTTAATAAACTCTTTACACTCTTCTTCAGTACAAAAACGGCTTAGTCCATACACGACTTCGTGTTCCACATCCAACACTAAGGCTGACAGTTCTTGTACTAAACGTTCCACGCCCGTGTAAGCGTCAACGGCTTTGGGCAGCAGCGTAACACATCCACATCTTGTTAATTACACAAAGATACTAAACTAATAATCCCACCGGAGCTAAACGGCTCATTTGAGACCCCATCCGTTAAGGAAGGATCATTTGAGACCCCAATGGGTTGTAACTAGGTCATCGAGGATTCTCTGAGACCCCACTCGCATTTTAAAAGTAGGTCAGAGGATTCTCTGAGACCCCACTCGCATTTTAAAAGTAGGTCAGAGGATTCATTGAGTCCCCATAGGATTCTGATCAGGATCTGCGCATCCCCATCCATATAGAGCCCATATGCGCGGAACCCAAGGTCAAAGAGGATCTGCGCACCCCCATTCTTTCCCTACTATTGTACAATTGTTCAGCATTGCCATGTGGAGCCTGAATTGGTGTTAAAAGATATGATTTCAAATTATAGGCGCTATCACCTGTAAATCATAAAATATCGTTAAATTCTTTTTGTGCCAGATATGCTTGCACATACCTAACAATACACCATTCTGAACCCTTCGATTTTCTAAGTATGCTCGTACTGAACTATTATTGAATATCGTCTGATCATGGGCTGACCCTGGCCACCTAGCAACAATATGCAAACATTTGTGACGTGCATGTGCACCAGAAACTGCTTGCACATTAATTGAAAAGTACATTTTTCGATTCCGAAAAACTTCTGCGTCGTTTCCTCCTACAAGACATGTAATAAATACCATATATAGATTCTATTATATTACCAGGTGATTGTATTTTAATATGTGTTCCATCCACAGCACCTATTACTTTGGGAAAGGCACTAATATTATAAAACTCCTGCTGTACCCGACGTTGTGCTTCTTGCGTTACAGGAAATATTATAAATCTGGGCAACAAGGTAGCAATTGGTAAAATACCTTTTCAATATTAATATTGTACTTAAAGAAGGGGCTATACCTTTTGTAAGTTCATGTCGTAGGGTGCCAGATTCGATAAAACCTAAATTAAAATCTACACATGATGATCTTGTTGCTCGAGATATCATTTGTGAAGTAAATGAACCAACTGAATGGGTTAATAACATTGTAATAGTTGAGAAAGCTAACAAGCAGATTAGAATTTGTCTGGATCCATTACATCTCAATAGTACGAAGACGTAGAAGGGCCACACAAAGAAAACAAATTTTATGATTTCATTGTTGCAATTTCAGCCAACAAATTGTAGATTACGATCTACAATTGTAGATTACGATCTACAATTGTAGATTACGGTCTACAATTGAACTTAGATTCCGATTTACAATTGTGTATTTAATTAAGCATTATACATACATTAATGTGCTATTGTCATTGAGTCGAGTTCTCTCCAAGTAAGTAGCAGCGTGGAGGAGCAACGTGTTTTTTAGTGAAGTGCTTTCTAAGAGAGATTTACTTTGAGGTAAGTACCTACAGTGGATCAGTGATCAGTAGACAGTAGTCAGTTCAGTTTTCTCATCAGCAGTCGTCAGTGAGTGATCAGTGACAGCAGCCGGTAATTAGTTAGTTAATAGTGCCAACCGGTTTAGTGCACGCGCGCATAATCCTAAAACGAAACGAAGTATGCATTCGGGCATACCGCCCGACGAATCACAACCCCCCTCCGTTAGCTCGGAGGAAGGCTTCGAAGAGGTAAACCAAATTATGGCAAACTTGCGTGCCAGCATTCAAGGCAACCCAAGCTCCCCGTCGCCCCAAATGCAAGCCCTGGCGGCAGAAAATCACCAACTGAGACAACAGCTTGCCATTCAGACGCAGCTGCTAGCCAAACAATCCCGCCAGCTCGTCGAACAGGGCAAGAAAATTGAAGACCTTATAAAGCAAGTCGACTCTCTGGTCAAGCAGCTGTCCGCGCAAACCACCTCGACACCCACCCAAGACGCCCCGCCCGCTAAGAAAAAAAAGGGAAAGACCAACCATATTTCCGCTGCAACTAACCGGAAGCTAAGCCCACCCGATGCCCCCGTTGCCATGGAGACTTCCCTTCCTGCACGCGAGCCACCACCACCCGCGTCCAAGGAGGGAACCCACCTGGAAGCAGCAAACCAGAGCTACAAGAGGCTGCGACTTGACTCCACCGAGGCCGAGCAAAACCCGCCCCTCAAAAAGGAGAGGATCCCCCCGCTGGTCCTCCATAAGCAGTCGGAGTACCGTGCTGCCATCCAAACCATAGGAACGGTCGGCGTAACGCCTAGGACAGCTCGAATCACGAAAGCGGGAGTATCAGTATCGCTCTCCTCCGCCGACGACTACCGACGAGCAACGTCGGCCCTCGACAATGTGGGTGTTGAATTCAACACATACCAACTCGAGGCCAACAAACCCACCCGGGTAGTCCTGCGTGGAATCCCGTCCGGCGACGACATGCTGGAGGAACTACATACAAACCTCTCAGCACTAGGACACAAGGTGCTGAAAATCACCCGCATGTTCTCCGGACGTGAACGGAAACCAACCTCGATGGTACTGGTACAGGTAGAGAAGTCGCCCCTCTCCTCGGACCTGTACCACCTCACCCACATTGGGCACCTTCGCGTCACTGTGGAGGCACCACACAAGCGGAGAGATACCGCCCAATGCCACCGCTGCCAAAGGTTCGGCCACGCCGCCAGCGGATGCCACGCCTCCCCCCGATGCGTCAAATGTGCTGGTGACCACCTGACTGCTTCCTGCACCAAACGCAAGGGAGAACACCCTCCGCTGTGCTGCAACTGTGGGGAGCAGCACACAGCCAACTTCCGGGGATGCGCTATGTACCCGCGCAACCCACCCGCCCGTCAGCCGACAAAAAGCACCGCCACTACTGGCCATCCACCTGCCAGACGTGTAGATGAGAACCGCAGTTACGCCCAGGCGGCCTCTTCTCCCCCGGCCGACTCGCCATCATTCGACCACGATTTCACACTTGTCATGCGCATAATCAAGGCGCTCAGGGCCGAAACCAATGTGCTGACAAAACCCGCCCATGGATAGACAAAAACGTCTCCCGCTGTCCCTCCATATCCTGGCATGGAACGCCAACGGCCTCAGATACAAGCGTGACGAGTTGCAGGAGCTCCTGTTCCGTGAAGCCGTTGATGTGGCTCTGATCAGCGAAACACACTTAAACGCCGGCATCACGACCAGAATCCCCGGATACACGATCCACCGCTCGGACCGGCAAACTGGCCAAGGGGGCGGCACGGCGATCTTTGTGAAAAACGACCTCGAACACCACGAGATCCAGTCGCCCCCTCTGCTCCACGTCGAAACGAACGCCGTGATAGTGAATACGCGCTCAGCGGGTGCCCTTAAGCTCGTTTCCGTCTACAAGGCCCCCCAAGAACCCTTTGACGAGCAAGAACTCGATCTCATATTCGACATCGCAACGCCCACGATCGTGGCCGGGGACCTCAACGCGAAACACCCGTCCTGGAACAGTCGCACCACCAACCCGTATGGTAGGCGGCTGTACGATTTTGCGTCCAGAAGGGCGATACTGGTCGAAGGCCCCGTTGAGCCAACCCACTTCCCCCCAGGCGACCACAGACCGGACGTCTTGGACATCGCCCTCTTCAAGAACGTCGCGCTCCACCACCACATTTCGACGGCGGCAGAGCTAAGCTCAGACCACAACCCCATCACTATCCGCCTCGGCGGGGCCGTCCCCCCAGCTCAACACCTACTGCGACTTACCAACTGGCGCGCTTATAGAGATACGATAGCCACAGCTCTACCCCCTGTCCCCATCATTAACACCACGGACCAGCTCGACGAGGCAGTGGCGCTGATCACGACGACCATCAACCGTGCCATCGCCGCCTCCACGACCACCAGGGCGAAAGACGATTGGGACCCGCTCGCACTCACCGACATCATCAAAGAGCTGATTCGGGACAAGAACCGAGCCAGACGCGAATACCAGCGCTCACGTGACCCAGCGGACAAGGCGGAACTAAACCGACTCGAGCGGGAGGTCAAAACCTCGATTTGGAACCATCGAAACGAGCAATGGCGTCAGAAGGTCGAGTCGCTTAACCCGGACGACGGTTCTCTCTGGACGATGTCGAGGTACCTGAGGAAAAAGCGACCCAGGTTGCCCCCGTTACACGGGCCGTTTGGCGTTGCCTACACCGATGCGGACAAAGCCGAAGCCCTTGCTGACTCCCTCGAGGCACAGTGCTCCCCGGTCTACGAGCACCTGGATGAAGCCCACATACAGCGTGTCCACTCCCATGTTAGGCGCCAGCTTGCGGTCCCTCCTCCAGACCGGATCCCGCATACCACCGCGGGGGAAGTGCGCAATTTTCTAACACATCTTAAAATCCGAAAGGCTCCCGGCCCAGACGGAATTCCAAATCGAGCACTGATTCTACTACCCAAGAAGGGAGTCGCCCATTTAGTAGCCATCTACAACGCCACCCTCCGACTCAGGCATTTCCCGACCGCCTGGAAATGCGCGGACGTTATCCAGGTCCTCAAACCCGGGAAGCCGGAAAACATCCCGGCGAGCTACCGCCCCATCAGCCTTCTCTGCGCTCTCGGGAAGACCTTGGAGAGAATCGTCCTGGCGCGACTGGAACGTGAAGTGGAGGCCCTTAACCTGCTCCCTTCGCACCAATTTGGCTTCCGCGCGAGACATAGTACGACTCAGCAGGCTCTAAGAGTCGTGGAGCACATCACCGAGGGCTTCACCAGGAAGGAACACACCGGGGGTCTCTTCCTCGACATCTCCAAGGCCTTCGACTCGGTTTGGCACCGGGGCCTCCTCTACAAACTCCTCAGAGGAGGCGTGTCCCTGCCTATGGTCCACCTGTTGGCATCCTTCCTGAAGAGGCGATCCTTCAAGATCAAGCTCCAGACTTGTAGATCGCGCCCAAGGCTGATTGCGGCGGGCGTCCCCCAAGGTTCGGTGCTGTCGCCCACACTCTTTAACATCTATGTGGCTGACATCCCGGAGACCGAAGGCTCAGTGCTGGCGACATACGCGGACGACACCGCAGTCCTGGCCCGCTCTAGAAACATACAGTTAGTAGAGCACATTCTGCAGCGCGCTGCCAAGCGTCTTGAAGATTGGTACGCCAGATGGCGGATCCAAATCAACACCGAAAAGAGCACAGCCGTCTTCTTCTCCAAACGAAGGGCCCTCCCAGAAGACAACATCACGCTTTTCGATGCCGAAGTAAGATGGAGAGACTCAGCCAAATACCTGGGCCTCACCTTGGACCGCAAGCTGCTCTGGAGGGCACACGTCAGCGAGAAGAGGAGGATTGGAGACGCCGCAATCGCCGGCCTATACCCGTTGATCCGCAGGAACAGCGTACTCTCGACGGACAACAAGTTGCTCCTTTACAAGCAACTTGTTCGCCCCGCCATCCTTTACGCCGCAGAGGTATTTGCCTACGCCGCCCCAACCGTCCTGCAACCGCTCCAGGTGGTCCAAAACCGATTCCTGCGCCTTGCCGTCAACGCTCCCTGGTTCGTGAGGAACGAACAACTCCACAGGGAATTTAACATCGCCACGGTACGCGAGTACATGAGGGACGCCGCTGCCAGGTTCTTGAGAACCACACAGGATCACCCAAACCCGGACATTCAAGATGCCTGGGCATACGACGTTGCAGGGATACGGAGGCACAAGCGGCCTAAGTGCTCCCTGTAATCCATCAACTCCACGTCACACCACCGCGCTGGAAGTATAGAGGACCAAAGGCCCGGAATACTGATAGAAATCTGATGAATGTGTGTAAGTACCTACTTATATAACATTTACATCGAAAACAAATCAACTCAAACAAAACAAAACGCAGTTTTGCTTCAATAACAATGTTTGACGGCAACTTTTTAACGTAAACGACGTAGCTTATTCTTCAGTTATGCCATTGAATATTCAGTGGTTATACTTTATATTTATACTGGCTGGGTGTAGTGTACCCTTACCATTGATTATATACTACCCTTACTCTAAGAGTGTACCAGAAAAGCATCCGTTTGGTTTTTGCATTTTAGTGTTGAAGATTATAACTTCTAAACATTTGATGTCCAATAATTGCCGTACGTCAATTTTCAAATGTTTTCGAGAATGGTACCTAAGTCAGCTCAATGTCGAAAATACAATCAGAAGATAATTTAATTTTGACTATTTCTGATGATTTTGCTTTACTATCCATTTAATATAGAGGCCAGTAGGAACAACGTAAAAGTAAAACTATTGAATTTATAACTAAACTAAAACCTTTACTTCGCCTTTACTTTCATTAGGGACAGTCGGTACGGTAGAGTAAGTGATATCATCTTAGCTTTGTATATAGAAGAAATGCTGACTGGCGACATTAAATCCACACGTTGCTCTTGCTCTGTCAGCACAACTGGCACAACTCACATACAGTACCTCTACTACCTACTAAAGTAAATCATTCATCAGTACCTATTTACATTTAGTAGGAGTGTGATTATACTACCTGCGTTTCTTTCCTTTTTGTCTTTAATTCCAACATTCCGTTAATTTTTTAGATGGAAGACGAGCTTGAGGAATACTTATTACAGTGTGGAATTGACGGCGAGAGTATCAACACAATGAAAGAGCAAAAGGTAAGCAATCATATTGCAGAAACCACTAACCGTGTAGAAGGTTTTTCGTAAATTTTTATTGGCAACTTGACGAAACTCTAGTTCCATTATTTTTTTTTAAATCAAAATCGTAATTAATACGGGGAATAAAGACAACTCATTGGGGAAAAATTAGGGGAAAGCTGAATTTTTGCATGAAGTTTCCTTTTGTGGTTCTAAAGACCATACAATCCAACACCCCAAAAATCCCCGCCGATGTATGCGCCGCTAAGATGTTACGAGAGGTCGAAGATGACGATTACCGGTGTTTCGCAAAAATCTGTTATGGCAACTTTTATCGAAAAAATAGTGGGTATCAAATTTGTAGCGCAGGTACATAGGTTACACGAAAAGTAGGCAAGTAAGTTGCTTGAGGAAGGACTTTAAGTTGCATTGTTAAATCTGATAAATTTTCTAGGTATTTTGCACGGAACAGGAAGAACTTCTGTGCAAGTATTTAAAAAAAGCGTCAGATATTTATTACGGCCTATGTCCTAAAGAAGTTCGCAAATTTGCCTTCGAATACGCCTCAAAAGTGAATGCGAAATTCCCCGAGTCCTGGAAAGACACAAAGATGGCAGGTGAGGACTGGTTTTCCAGTTTTTTAAAAAGGAATTCTTCGTTATCTATAAGAACGCCCGAGGCAACGAGTCAAGCTCGTGTATCTAGCTTTAACCCAACGAATGTAAACAAATTTTTTGATAACTTAGAGACTACTAAAAAGGCATGCGTTTGATCCCGCCGATATCTGGAACGTAGACGAAACAGGGATGACTACGGTTCAGAAACCAAATAGAGTAGTTGCTCGACGAGGTTTCAAACAAATCGGTAGGATTACCTCTGCAGAGCGGGGAACCCTTGTTACTCTGGCTGTAGCTGTTTCTGCTTCGGGTAACAGTATTCCGCCCTTCTTTGTATTTCCCCGCGTACATTTTCGAGAACATTTCATTGAAGAGGCTCCAGAAGGTAGCACAGGTGATGCGAATCCATCTGGGTGGATGATAGAAGCGAATTTTGTTAAGTTTGCACATCATTTTGCAAAATACAGAGAAATCAGTGTGATGGGAAAGGGAAACCTACGCCTTTGGACCAGTTATCAACTGCCAGCAATTCCAGAGGGGATTTGGAGCATGAAGAGCAAGAGGTAGAAATAGAAATGTCAGATTTCGATTTTGTGGCTGAAACGGGACCAATAATGGTATGAAAATTAAAATATGTCAAATATTTTATAGTTAATAGATATAATTTTAGTCTGGTACTAGTCGACTTGATCCCCAAACACCTCCCAAGACTAGAAATCTTAAACGACGTTGTTATTTCAATAAGGAATGGCAAAAGAAGTTTTCATGGATAAAACCAGCATCTAGTAACACTGATGCATATTGCAAAATTTGTTGCAACTCTTTTACAGTGAGTTTTATGGGAATATCGGCTGTTATCAAACACAGTCAAACCTCCTTGCATACGAAGAAATTATCCGCAGGAACAAGATCACAGCTTCTGGATAAATTTGTGGTAAAAAAAGACACAAAAGAGAAATTAAAAATTATTTTAGCCGAAATCTGTAAAATTTACCATACGGTAAAACATAATCAGTCTTACAATGGATTAGATTGTTGTATAAAGTTAGATAAAATTATTTATCCTGACTCAAGTATTACGTCAAAATTATCATGCGGACGAACCAAAAGCGAAATGATTGCAAAAAATGTTTTAGGTAAAAAAGCTTTAGATAATGTTATTGAATTGGTAAACAATCATGTACCCCGTCTCTTTTTTACTGTTCAATTAGATGCATCTAATAGAAAAAATATTAAATTGTTTCCAATTTCAATTCAAGTTTTTACCTTAAGGTTCTGCATACGCCAGTTATGACAAGTGAGTCCGCTCAGATGTCGCTACTTTTAAAATATAGATACGAATAATTATAGCTCCACCCATTTGTCCCACTCTCAAAGGCAGATATTTTACTGCACAGATATTTCAACGTTACAATTCTCTGCTAATCTTATCTCCTCGTATTCTATTCGAAATAAAGAATATTTCCTTGGTTAGCTTTTAGTTCGGCCACACTTATATTTTATACTTATGTAAATTCTTACATTACTTGAACGAAATTAATTATTGGATGTGTATTGCGTAACGCACAAATATTAAAGAAGCGAAAAAAGCATATTGTGTATTTAGTGGCATTGCTATAAGGATAACATTTGCTATCCATATGAAAATAAACCAATTTTTCGCTATAAATGATATCTGCTAATTACGGCAATTTTACATAATGTCTTAGATTCCGTCGTCGTTTTAGATTAACTATCGTCGCGATCGTTTATAATTTATAATTTTATATTGCTGCCTGTCTGTTCGTCTGTCTGTGTGCGCGATAACTTTGTTTAGAAACGTCCAGTCGCTTTGAAAATTGGTTATGTTCCTGAGGATAAAAGAAAGGTTGTGACCGTTTTTCAGGCACGTAGGAGACCAGATCAAAAAGTCGTAGCTCCAAAACTGCACATACCTCCAACAAAAAGGTTTTTTTAAATAATACTTGTTAGATAGAACATATGAAGCTCCTTATCTTACTTTTTTACGGTTAAATTTCTCATCAAACCCAAATTATTGGAAATGACTACCTAATTGCACAAGAAGTAACCGATAAAAAACAATAAATGATTGCACATTCAGTAACTAAAGAAGGTATTCGTTGCTTGGTGCAAGTTTCTTGATAGGCATCTGAATTTTATGTAATAACAATGCGCAGGTAAAACTCCACTTTATTATCAGAATGGTCTACAATAAAAGGCGCATTTCCACGTTAGCAGTCTTTTTTGCGAAAAAAATAGCACAGGTAACCCAATTGATTTTTTAGTTTCGGGAAAATCCGCCCACATTTTGAAACAAAATGCACCCAGAACAACAAAGGACAGGAATGTCCTACTACAAAAAAATCCAATCTAAATTGCAAATAATGAAAACAAGTGTAAATTGTGCACAACTCTTGTGCAGATAAAGCACATTTTTTTAACCGAAATAGCTTTTGTTTTGACATCACCAATGGATATATTTCTTGCAGACATCTCAATCTCCCTTTGTGAGTACCCTCTTCCGACAATCCGATATCACGGTAAGAAGTCGAGGAGGGCTATAGTTGGTAGAAATTAATTCCTTTCGTTGAGACCATTCATTAGAGTACCATGAAGGATAAAACTATCCAGTAAGAAAGGCACATTACATGGACGTTTCGTAACGTCACAACAGAGTGAAACAGCGAAATTTGATGGTCGTCTGACACACCTTCAAGGTATACCTACTGCAAAAAATTCCAGGACTCTAGGACCATTCCCCTAGAAGTAGTTCAAAACGGTAGAAGTGGGTCCCGACGGACGGACGGACAAAACGCAAACAATAGCACGTTTTGCTAATTCTCAAAAAGTGCACTATGTATATACACATTATAGCAATACGTACGCAAAAATGTGTCAAATGGTTACAAATTATAAAAAGTAAAAACACACATTAAAATCTATAAACATGGACATGCAAATATATAAAATTTTTGGACATAAATAAATAAGGAACAATGGCCCGTATGAATAAAAGTAAGCAAATGCTTATACTTACAACATTCAAAGTAAATACTCGTAACTGCCCCTTCATGCTGGTCTGTTTAGCATGGTTTAGCAGCGCTGCACTGCGTCCTGTCCTTCTGCTTATAGCGCTGCTAAGTCGTCCAGTGTGAAGGAGCACTTACGAGTATTTACTATGAATTTTGCAAGTATAAGCATTTGCTTACTTTTATTCATACGGGCCAATATATAGATCTTTTAAAATTTCAGAAAAATTCGTCCACAAATAAGAAAGTTGCACATGCACAATTTATTCTTTGACACGTCACGTCATTTCAATTTCATTTTCTAAGCATTTGGTAGCCTTAGAATATCGAATTTATATTATGTACCTACAATAAATGGTAAAAGAGTAAAATTATGGTACCTACATGAAAAAAATTGATTTTTTATTACCTATGACTTTTTAGTAATAAACGTAGAAACATTCCTTCCTTGGTGCAAGTCTTGACATCATAACGACCCAAATATCGAACAAGTTAAAAAGTAATCGTAAACGATTTACATAAAGGGCATTTCCAATTTGTAAGATGCAACTTCTGTTAAAATCGTAAAAATCCGGCAACAATAATATGAAAGATAGCGTTGCACATGGGCAATCCATTTTTGACGTGCTACTTCAATTTCTGTTTATAAGAAGAATTTAATTTCAATGCTTTTCTAAATAAAAAAGTTAGAACTGCGCATGCGCAAACCTAAATTTTGAAACTAATGTTAGAGTTTCCTTCGTTCCAAGGGCCTATGTATCAAATTTCATTTAAATACTTCCATAAATAAAAAAGTTGACACTGCGCATGCGCAATAGTTATTTGTGTACCAAGGCCGTAAAAGTGATCTTTTTTGGCCGAAGCTGCTGTTTGCGGCCGAGGCGGTAGCCGAGGCCGCAATTCCGATGAGGCCTAACAAATCACTTTTGGCCAAGGTGCACACAACATTTTTTAGGCGATCATCAAAAAAGAATTCAAAAATTTGCTCATAAACATATTTTTTCTGAAAATCATAGTTATCTTAGACAATTAAAAACAAAGCATTTCCTGTCATATGTAATTATAATTAGCATCTTTGCGTGTGTTTTGTGCGTATCAAAATGGGCGATAGCGACAGTTCAGATACCCCAAATGAAATTTTGGAAGCTGCAAGCGTTGCGACCCTAAGTCATATAGGTATGATATAAGAGCAGGCGTTTGAGAGTAAAAGTACAATCACAACTTCCTCCGTTGCACAAGATTTTAATAATGTCAAATGCAATAGGTCCTTCGTAACTGTGGCTTCCAAGACCTTATAGTTAACATGCTGTACAATTATTAGAAACCTGATTACCTACTTTGATGGTAGGTATAGGTAGCTACTTGTGTTCTCAGTTAATTGCTGGTGATTCTTCGTATAATAATGTAAGCAATAACATCTTCCTCATGTTTTGGTTCTACACTTCAAAATGGTCTGCAAGCAGCAAAGATTGAAACGTCAAACTATAATTTTAAATGTGAACATTGTGATTATGCAAAATAGTGTGAAACATTCCTACAAGTCCGAAAATGAAAAAAACACACGTGGATGGCCCTATCCTTGATGGGGCTAGACCAGATAGACGCTTTGTATCAAACAGATTACTGTTTCTCACACATCAGTTTCAAATAAGTACAGTTTGACAGATGTGTACAATAAAGTAAAGTTTGACAGAAGCGTACAATAAAGTGAAACTTTATGGCCGCAAAAGCGACCACAAAATCAACGTTTTTGTGATGATAGCCTAAAAAAGCAAATTTTGAAACTGGCGCTTGATTTTCCTTTATTCCAAGTGCCTATATATCAATTTTCGTTTAAATTATTCCATAAATAAAAAAATTGGCACTGCGCATGCGCAAAACCAAATTTTGAAATTGGCGTTAGATTTTCATTTACTCCAAGTACCTATGTACCTATCACATTTCATTCAAATACTTTTATAAATAATAAAGTTTGCCATTCGGTTTATAAATGGTCGAGATGCGAAAATGGCACTGTGAATTTTGAATCGATTCGACTTAACTTTTGGCATTGCGTATTATAGGGCTAAAGCTATGCCCATATTGAATTTCATGCAATTCAGGTAATAACTAATGGAGATGTAAAAGCGATCGGACATTTCTAAACAAAGTTATCGTTCACGCGGGCAGATAGAGGGACAGACAAAGGAACAGACAGACAGACCAACAGACAGACCAACAGACAGACGACCAGTGGTCGACCGGTAGACAGCAATACAAAATTTTAACGATATCAAGGATACCGTTAATGAACGGCAAAAGTGTAAAATTATGGAACATGTAAAAAACGGTTTGTTGGTTTTTTTACAATAACGCTAAAAAGTAGAACTTAAGATAATCATATAGTAGCGATACA
The DNA here is from genome assembly GCF_008802855.1 of Photinus pyralis. Classification (NCBI taxonomy): domain Eukaryota; kingdom Metazoa; phylum Arthropoda; class Insecta; order Coleoptera; family Lampyridae; genus Photinus; species Photinus pyralis. The sequence continues at coordinate 42,422,550 of NW_022170249.1, forward strand.
GCCGTAAGGGCAGACAGACAGACGGGCGGGCGGACAGACAAACGGACAGACTGGCGAACAAAGTGACCAGACATTTTTGTATTTTTACGAAAATGCGCTAAAAAAAGGTGGCCCGTAGTTTTATAGCAACGTGCCTAATTAACAATTGTAAATTGTTAGATTACATTACATGCCAACAGTGTTGAATTACTATAGGTACATATGAGGAAAAGATTTGTTCTATAAGTCTATTTATTTGTGTTGGATGAAAGTACCCATAGGTGCAGATTTTAATCTGTGCCATAGGTATAGTCATACATTTAATCGCACCGCATTATCTATATTGATAATGTGAGGTAGGTAAATATAAATAAAAAAATATCTTTAGAAATTGAGATTGTGTTTATTTACAATTTAAGAGTAACTATTTGATGCTGTTATACGAATATATAATTTTAATGTAAATATAAAATGGTGTTGGTATAAATTATCGTTAAAATTCCCCGATTGGCTGTATTGAATACTTTTATCAACACTAGAGGTGGGTTTTCTTGAGGGGCGTGTTGATTTTATTAATTTGCTCAGATCTGCTTTGTTTATAAAAATTTAATAAAAGGAAAAATTGTCCAACATTCTCTCTACAATTGCCTATGCCTTACCGTGTCGAGTTTCGCTTTTTACTTTACTACTGTGTGGTAATAAATTCTGCAATTACACGAAAGTTTGCAAAGCAATTTTTCGGAACGCAGATAAAATTTTATAAAATTGGAGACACAGAGGCATGTGGTTAGTTAAGGAAAGTCTATTCCAAAATTTTGACCCCAATATTTTTACTGGATCCAAAGTTATGCGCTAAGAACGATTTGATTACTTTAGCATACAAAAATTTTTTAAGGCCGAATGAAGCTACCTCGATTTTTTTACTTATTTTTTCCAGTATCACTTATTGTCTCCACATCGTATGCGACTTGTTTTTTTCGAAAATTTGAATGATAATTTTCACTGCAGCAGAGCCTTGCAAAATTATTTGCTTCTTTTTTGTGAAAATAGTGATGAATCCGCAGACGGAATGTTCATGATGGCAGACAACTGTATGAAAATGTTAAAACTTGATTGGAACAATGTTTCTTGTTTAAGCGCTGATAATACAAACTCCAATTTTGGCAAACATCACAGTCTTTATACAAACATGACTGCTGTTAACAAGCATATATTAAAAGGTAACTGTCATGCACACATTATTCATAATTGCGTTAAATATGCAATGGAGTCTTTAGGATTACATGTTGAAAATTTAATACTAAAAATATATTCCCATTTTTCAATTTCTGCTAAACGCAGAGAAGAATTAAAATCATTTTACGACTTTGTAAATTGCGAATGGCGTGAATTAATTCGACACGTTGGAACTAGATGGCTTTCATTAAACCCATGTATTGAAAGAATTTTGCAAAGTTATTTAGCATTATGCAGTTATTTTTTGAGTTTAGAAAATTGTCCATTACACATTAAACGGTTACTAAAAATTGAAACAAACTCTGATAGTGTACCTGGTGAAATAGAAATTTATTTACTTTTTTGTAATCACATTTTAAACGTTTTCCAAGAAACTATTAAAGTACTAGAATGTAACGAAACCACATCTCTTGATATTTTTACGATTATGACGGAATTGAAAAAAAAAATTACATCAAGAATGGAAAATCGGTTTTACGGATTTGAAACAAAACAAAAATTAAAACAAGTGAATAGTGAAATACAAACTAAATTACACGACGAATTTAATTTTTTTTTTCAAAAGTCGCTTTATTATCTTGAAAATCATTTTGATTTTTCTCAAGAAAGTTGCCTAGCGGAAATTTCTCATCTAAATTTGAAAAGTGCGTTTCCCAAATATGAGGATTTTGAAAATATTGTTGAAAAAATAGCGAATCCAAATCTAGATGTAAATATGGATACATTATTTAATGAAGTTTCATTAATTTCTGAAAATGTCGTACTTATTTTACAAAGTCCAGATTTTTCTAACCTAAATACTGCTACTAAATGGAAAAAATTTTTTAATGAAGTAGGAATTGAGAATTCAAGAAATATATTTTCTATTGTGTCATTTCTTCTTAGCATACCTGCCAGTTCAGCATTTTCAGAGAGATGTTTCTCTGTTATGAATGTGAAATGGAGAGATGAAAGAAACAGGTGTTCTGTTGATTTAATTCGCGCAGAACTATTAATATATTTTAATTTTAAGTACAACTGCGAACAATTTTATGAATACGCCAAAAATGATAGTAACCTCTTAATAGCTGCTAAAGGAAACGAAAAATATACATTTAAATTTAAGTAAACATGAAAATAAAGTTTCAAAATTGTTTAATCATTATTTTATCCTTGCCCCCCCCCCCCGGGCCCCACCACAAAACTGCTTGTCCTTACTTCAATTTCGCAAAAGGTGGCATCCCTACCCACACTGCAGTCATAAACTGCAGCCGTTAGACCGAACAGTATATGGTCCACTAAAAAAATATTACAATGCAGGATGCGATGCTTGGATGACCAATAATCCTGGCAAAACAATGACCATCTACTCAATCCCAAAAATTGTTAAGACCGCTTTACCATTGGCGTGCACTCCGCAAAACATTAAATCAGGATTTGTTACTACTGGGATATGTCCCTTCAATAGAAGTATTTTTGGCGAACAAGACTTTTTACCTGCCTATTCAACAGATAGACCTCCACAAACAGAGACTGTATCAACTAATACGGTACTATTAGAAGTTGATTCATTGCCCGAATTAAGTACCCCACCCAAAGAGGATAATACTTTGGAAGGCAAAAAAAATTTAATCAGTGCGAATATATCTTCGAAAGATTTGTTAGAAGCGGGACCCTCACATGCTTCTCCTTCTCTTGGTGTGGAATCTTTGGAAGTAATTCGACCTCTACCCAAAGCAGGTGAGAGGTTAACTGCAAAGAAAGGGAGGAAACGAAGAACCACAGCGATATTAACTGATACCCCAATAAAAGAAGAACTTGCGTTGGAAAAAAAACGGTCTAAAAGGAAACATAGCAAGAAAACTCAATCGGCTGTAAAGCAAGTTAAAAGAAATGTATTTTCTAACAAAAAGAAAGCCAAAGAAGTATCGAGCTCATCTTCAGAAGAAGATGATTGTTTTTGTCTTATATGTTTGGAATCATTCGCTAATAGCGCTAGTAAAGAAAAGTGGGTACAGTGTACTAAATGCAAATAATGGGCACATGAAGCCTGTACAGCTGGGGATATTCTTTTCTTTGTGTGCGATAACTGTTTATCAGATAACGACTAGGTGTATTAAATATATTTTCTTTTGTTTGAATTTTTTTGTCTAATGAAGTTATGTTTCTTCTTTTTTTTGTTATTTTAACAATATTTTTAACAAGATGAAATGTTTTTTTTATAAAGTACCTATGCAACGTATTTTTATTAAATGCTTTTTTCTTATATTTTAAGGGGATGGGCGTACTTACCCCGATGGTATGGCCCACCTACCCCATTCCCGGGGTCAGTTCGCCTACATGGCCATCTGACGTAAAGTAATGATTACTTCTTAAACATGTGTATTGGAGTATAACTTTTAGTATTAAAGTAATACCCAAACTTAATACTAACGTCCAAAATAGTTCCAGAGAAGAATCCGAGATTACCGTAATAAAAAAAAAAATAATAAAATTGGGCCAACTAGCCCCGGTCTCCCCTACTTTATTAAATTTGCATTTTTCTGGAAAAGCAAGCACCATAGTTTCGCTATTTTGATTTTATTTGATTGTTTAATACAAAAAAGATGTGTCTTGATTTCCTCTACAAAAAACTTTTCGGTCAGGTTCAAAATAAAGGTGCCCGAGGGCGTTTTCTAAATGTACTATGCTTATATTATAGTATCCGGAAAGTCAAGTCAGGAGTTTACCTGATGACTAGTTTTGTCTTTATTCCCTGAACTACTTTAAACTGATGAAGGCGACTGTGCAAGCCCTATTACAAGTTCCTACAAATACTGTTCTGACAAAATTCCATGTTCTAGATCAACCTTTCAACAATTAGAGCAATGGGCCCTTCCGAACTTGGAAGGTTTGTGCAACCAGTGGGAGACGTATATAAAATAAAAGAATTTGCCTCTAACTACAAAAATCAAAACAAGCCGCTCTCAACTACCCTATTGACGCTTGCTCAAAAACTTAAAACGAAAATAGCACATTCTGAGGGAATCGCAGAAGGTACAAATAATAACTGTAGGGCCAAGAACAAGACAGATCCTTCTTCAAAGTCGTACAAAGCCACAAGAAGAATTAGTATAAATTGCAGGTGCGATAATAAAATTGTACGAGTAGGGCAAGGTGGAGGTTGTCGACAAATCGACCCCCCAAAGTCATTTAAAAAAAATGATATCTTCGACAAAGCAATGGCCCTATATTTCCCCAACGGCATATCATTAAAAAAGGGTCCGTTAGCAGATTATTCTGCTGATTTATTAGATTTTGCAGGCAATACTTTTGACGTAAACTTAACAATTGAGGAAATGTTTGCACTAACAGGGTTTACTCGGCTCAACTTCTGGCTACATACTATATTAAAACCTGACGGAGAAATGAAAAAAAAAGTAACACACGGAGAGGAGAGCATACACATAAGTTCCTCCTCTTCTAGTAGTGAAGAAGAAAAAAAATACGATCGCTCGGCCAAAAAACCTCTTTTGAAACAAAGGATTCAGAAATCGGAATATTCTCTTGCAACATCTTCCGCATCTAATGATTATTCATCAGGAAATCAAGATAACAAGGAGCGTCAGTCCCGAGAATATTCACCAACAAGCTTAATAACAACAGAATTTTTTGATTTACAAGAGTTTTTGAGTATACAACACTCTGACCGTATTATAGATTCGATATCTACTACAGTTGAATTGGCTTCTACTCTCACTTCTAATTATACAAACATTCAAGATGTACCTATTTCTACGGGATATTATCTGTTAGGGAGCGCACTCATAATTCGACACGGAGAATTAGAAGTGAGCCATGATTAACGAGCGGCAATATCCGCCCATTTTGGGAAAAGGACTCCCTAACCACCGAGCTAACCACCTTACTTTATATACATATGTTTTCTAGGCTTAAGTTTAGTTCAGTAAGCGCAGTTGTAAATACAGTCCACTTAGTGTATAAGAATTAGTGTAAGGTGCTACAATAAAGGAAACCGTGAAGGCACTTGTTCTTATTTCAAATCAACATCTACCCCAACTGGGCTTGCTGGATTCAACATTATCTAGAAGGTGAAGTTTTCAGCAAAAAGAATCGAGCAACCGGAAGAGGAAACTCTGAATCTTGAAAGAGAAGTTAATGTTATACGCCAACTAATTCAAGTGGATAAACCTTTTTTAGTAAACGCATGCCGGGAAGATCCGGTCTCATCTATCAGCAATGCAATAAAGCGAAGCACTTTTTCGCCTTACCAAAAAATGGACGTGCAATTTGTTGATATAGACGAGGTTTCAGAGGGAGCTATCGACGAAGGTGGGCCTTTGCGTGAACTATTTCGACTGAGCTTGAAACAACTGCAAAATAGTGAATTATTTATTGGTATGTAGCATAATTATAATTCATGTTAGTACCTACACAAATTAAATTTCAGGAAATGAAGACTCTAAAATCCTTACTCTTAATTTGACTGCGCTTAGAAGAAACAAATATTTATATGCGGGTAACATTTTTGCTCTAACCATAATTCATGGTGGACCAAGGCCTAATTTTCTCTCAAAAAGTGTGTTTAATTACCTGACAAATGGTTTTGAACATGTAAGCGTGGTAGACTTACACGGTACCCCGTTTGAAAAATTTGTAAGTGAAATAACTGCGTCGCAAACTGTGGAATCATTTAAAAAACTTATTTCAACTCATGAAGAATTGCTTGATTTGGGTGTTTCATCGGCCTCGTTCCAAGACAAAGACAAACTAATAAAAGGTATGTTCTCTCAATTTTTGAAAACGTTATACTTACGCAAATTCTTAAAACTGCCAACTGTGCAATATTCTTAAATACAGGGTCCTATTTTTATCTAAGTAGAAAGATAGGGTTTGGAGATTTTGGTATAATTTTTGTCTCTAGGAATTTATATAATTCCATAAGAATCTTCCAAATGTTTTTCGATGTCAATTTAATGCCCGCAGTGTAATACTATTTTGTAACCAAAAGTCTGTTAAAATAGATTACTTTATTTAATAGTGCTTGGTCATTGTAACTTGGCCGGCAGGTGGCGTGTGTATTCAGTTTTTGTTTTGGGTTTTCATATAAACAAGAAAAACGTTGTTGTTGTGTGCTCAATAAAATTATTAAATTTACCGCTTAAATTCTTTAACATTCTAAAAGGTTATGGGCCCAGGTGATTCTAATTAGCGCGATTACGTACAAAAGTGTGTTAATCGGTATTCTGCGAAAACGCAAAATAACATAACCTATAATATATCATAAAAAGAAGGTAGGTCAAGTTTACGCGGGTGTTGTGTTTGTATCGAATTGTGTGGTAGACAAAAAAGGGTACACGATGGCAAGTGTGAATCATAATATCGTACCAATGCTGGAGGCACATAATTACAACAATTGGGAGTTTCGGATGAAATTAATTCTTAAACGAGAAAATTGTACTGAGGCGTTAGAAGATCCCCCAGATGAAACAACGACGACCGAGGTCAAAAGTAAATATTTTATCTACGACTATTAAATAACGCTCAAATAACGTCACTATATTTTAGCGAATTATGATATGCATTATTATCGGTTCCTCTAAAATCCTTATATACAACTACTTTATGTCACTATATATTTCTCATAATTGCATATGTATAAGTTCATAATTGCATATGTACTAAAAATAGAACCGCCCATCTCGTATGTACTACCTGTCAGTTTTGTTTTGAATTAAGCATTTCTTAGGTTAGAAATGAGAGATTTCGGGTTACGTACGCTTAACTTTGTAGGTTTATTTGAAAAACAATTAATACAGGAACTTGATCCACCCCTATGACGAGATATGTGCGATATTTATAAAATGGGATGAAATAAACTTGTAAAATACCTGAAGTCATTGGCAAGTTCAGGCAACGTTACTTAACGACAGATACCTTCGCTGATTCAAATATTCTGCATGAGCATGAATAAGGTTTTCGTTTGTATTTAAAGTATCTATACCTATATTCACAAGGCATTATTTGTAGCATAATGGATTATCGGAAGCCCCATTTGAAGATTATGCTAGGTATAACCTATAAGTTTCAGCCTTTTACGAAGAGAAATATGTTTCGTACAACATATGTGGTATTGTCGAAATTGTGCCACGATACAAAACAATAACATATTGTAAACTCGTTGACAATAAAGGATACAAATTGTCGTAGCACTTAACCACAGTTTTGCATGATTTATTTTAAGAATTGATAATTCGTAACAGGTCTTACATACTAGGCATTGACCAAATTACTTAAATAGATGGCTACAATATGTACGTTAACTAATAAAAAACACCTCTTGCCCTTAAATTTGCAATAAAACTATGCTTTCATTGCTTAAACTTCGTTTCTAAAAGAGGAAGAAACTTCTTGGATGCAGGTCGGAGAAGCGTAACGAAGTCTTTGAAAAATTAGATTATGTATGCGAAACAAAATATTGTATTCCATTTGGCAGCTGTGTAACAATTTCTGCAGGCATAATTGATACATCGGGATCGGATTTAGAGAATAGTTGTACATAGTTACATCACATAAATATCCACCTTACTTCCATAGGTTATGTCACAATCTAAAACAATGAAAAATGAATGACAACCATTTATATTAGCAATAATCTTACGTGTAGGTAATTACGTGTTGAATTAATGACTTCTGGGAACTTTAGATAAATTGCATATTTAGTTCGCCACTTAGGTACATTGCGATACCTACATTGAAAGATTTGAGGTTAAATACCGTCAACGAATGAACGAACGCAAACCAAACCATAGGCGTACATTGCGCTACCGCTATGAAGTTGCTACGTTTCAAACTGATTCAGATGCCGCATTATCTATTTAATTAAATAGTCGTAGATAAAATAGCGTATTTCACTTGCATATAAAGGCGATTATGACACTCGGAAAAATTACAAAAAATTGAAGAGTGTATTTGTTAGAACAAGCAGTTTCACGAGGCTATCCATTTGGAGAAAGTTGGTAAATTTAAAACACAGTGTAAGTGACAAATTAGAGGATCATTTCCTAAAGTTCGAGACCATAATTAGAGAGCTGAAAGATCAGGGGTCAAGTTTAAGTGAGAGCGATCAAGCATGTCATCTTTTGTTGTCATTACCGTCAAAATATGATACAGTTGTAACAGCTATTGAGACAATTGCAGACGTCAAGATGGATTTCGTAAAGGCACGTTTACTCGATGAAGAACTAAAGCTAGATTCAAGAGCCGATAAAAGCGAGAATGAGACAGTGTTCAACGCGAGCACATCCAAAGGTTGTTTTACATGTGGTAGTACACTACACATCCAGTTCTATTGTCCGAAGAGGAACAAACAAGGAAGCAGAGGAGCACAGAGAGGCAAGTCTAGAGGCACATGGAGAGGACATCATTACAGAGGGCAACAGCCGAGACCGAGTCATCAAACTAAGCAGCACGAAACCAAGCAAGAAAGAAAAGAAGAAGCCAACCGAGCGGAGGAGAGTGAAGTCATGTTATATGCAGCCAATGTATGCAGTAAGAATAAAGGTGGCGAGATATCATTTGTACTGGATTCTGGGGCAAGTAATCATTTTGTACAAGTAAATTTAGAACCATTCATGCATGATATTAGAAAACTAGAACGCTCAGTGGACATTCATATAGCAAATGGTCAAGTTTTAAAGTCTGATAAGATAGGGATATTGAAAGCAATATGCCAAGGTCATACAATTTTGATAGAAGCTATTATTGTTCCGGAAATAAAGCATAATTTAATCTCAGCTTCAAAAATAACAGCAAACGGGCATAAAATTATTGTTGAAAAAGACAAAACTTCTATTATTGGAAAAAGGTTAGAGATCCTATGTGAAAGGAGAAATGGGTTGTTCATTCTGTAATTAGATAAGATCATTAAGGGACAGGAAACCTGTCAAGTCGCAGTCGATAATTTGTGGCATAGAAGGCTAGGTCATGCAGGTAAAGAAGCATTGTCCAAGTTGAGGCTAAGAATGTCAGATAGCATCTGTCAACCATGTGTAGAAGGAAAAACAACTAGGTCACCATTTCCTTCAAATGAGAGCAAAACAAATGCTATTGGGGAGTTGATACATACTGATATATGCGGGCCAGTATCACCTGAAACAATTAATGGGGAAAAATATTTTCAAATAATTTTGGATGACTACTCACATTTCCTAGTAGTTAGAATGCTCAAAACAAAAGGTGAAGCCGAACAAAATTTGCGAGAATACATTACAGAATTAGAGAGGCAATTTAATACCAAGGTTAAAAGGTTCAGATTAGACAATGGAGGAGAATTTTCTTCGAACTCTTTCCAACAATTTTGTAACCAAAAGGGCATTAGACTTGAATATACAGTTCCATACAGCCCTCAGGCTAATGGAAAATCAGAAAGAATGAATCTAACGGTACTAAATATGATAAGAACAAAGATTATTGAGTCAGGCATACCCAAATCGTTATGGAGAGAAGCATTAAAATGTTCAGTATATGAATTAAATAGAACACCCACATCAGCGCTAGATAGGGATCAAACTCCATCTAAATTATGGAACGGTCGAAATGATATTAGTAAATTAAGAATTTTTGGATGTAGGAGTTGGTACAATATAATTCCCAAAGAAAATAAGCTATCACCCAAAGGGAAAAAGGCTGTAATGATTGGTTATTGTGGAGGAGGTTATAAATTATGGTTACCTGATGAACAAAGGATTGGATTTTGCGGCAAATAGACGTACCAACAGCATTTTTAAATGGACTACTTGATACCGAGGTCTATATTAAAAGGCCAGAAGGGTTGAAATGTAAATCACAGATTTTGAAATTAAATAGAGCATTATATGGATTAAGAACTGCTCCAAAATGTTGGAACATTAAATTCAACGAAGTGATGACAAAACTTAAATTTGAGAGATCCCAATACGATTATTGTTTGTACAAAAGCGAAGATGTGTATTTAGCACTATTCGTTGATGACGCATTAATTACAGGTCCTAAAGAAAAGGTAGAATTACTAATAGAAAACTTATATGAAGAATTCAAAGTTAAAACTATGAAAAACGTATCCACATTTCTGGGAATGGAAATTTTCAAAACAGACAAAGGTCTCAAGATTACTCAGACAAAGATGATCCTACGATTATTGAACGAATTTAACATGGCAGACTGTCGTACCATCGACACACATATGGAGCAGAATTTTCAAGTAAACGAATCACAGCCAATCATCGATAACGTGCCTTACAGAAGACTAGTTTGCAGTATGATGTATATATCTTATCAGCAGACCAGATATAACATTCAGGGTCTCAGTGTTAAGTAGGTATCTGGATAAACCTACAGTTCAACTCTGGAAAGCGGGGAAACGAATTTTGAAGTATTTAAGCACCACAAAAAACCTTGGATTGCAGTTCACGAAAGGAATCAGTGGTTTAGTGGGGATGTGTGATGCAGATTGGGGTGGTGATAAGCAGAGTAGAAAAAGTGTTAGTGGGTTCGTTGGGTTGTATGCGGGAAATGTTATTGCGTGGCACTCCAGAAAACAAAATTGTGTTGCGCTGTCTTCAATGGAGGCAGAGTACGTGTCAGCAGGCGTTGCAGCTCAAGAATTGGTAAATCTGAAAGGTATCCTATCAGAATTTGGTGAGTCAAGTCCTATTTTGCTAAAAATAGACAATTTAAGTGCAATTTCATTAATTAAAACATTTGAGAACTCTAAAAGAAGTAAACATATAGACATTAAGTATCATTTTATAAAAACATTGTGTATTGAGAAACAAATTATCTTGTAATATGTAACATCAAATGAAAATTATTCAGATATTTTCACAAAAGCCTTAGGTAAAGAAAAATTTCAAAATTTCAGAAAACTTCTAGTAAGTAATTGAGATATTTCATTTTACAATTTAAATATTTGTGTGGAACCTTTTATTTTTATATATGTATTTAAATTGAGGCAGTGGCGTCGCTAGAGTACGATGCGCCGGGTAGCAAAACAATTAACGCGCCTTTCTCCAAAAATAAAAAATAAAGATTTTAGCAATTTATTTTAGTATTGTTACAGTAATGTATAAGGTACACTAAATACACATTAACAGAATAACAATACAAAAAAAGAACTTACTATTTTTCCTTGAACCACAAATTAACAATTAGACAATTCAACAGCTGACGAATCACGCATTGACGGCGAATGCTCCCAAGAAATGCGGCAAAACACTACAAAAACCAAGATCCCACCAATATACCTACACAACTCAATAAACCATAATGCATTAATAGCCGACATCCAAAATCTCATAGAAGAACCCTTCACAACATCTTATAATACATCAACACTCCGGATTAACTTATCTAAGGAAGAAGACTATCGAATACTCACTAAGCACTTTACCACAAATCAAATACAATTTCATACTTATCAAAATCCAAACGATAAACCAATATCCGTAGTAATAAAAAATGTACCGCTTTCTCTAACTGATCAGGAAATTAAGGATGAACTAGGAAACTTTCCAGTAATAAAGATTACTCTTTTATACACTAGAGAAAGAAAGCCTTTGCCAGTGTGCGCTGTAGAGCTTACAAAAAACGAGCAAGCAAAAGGTATATTCTCTCTAACCTCGTTATATCACTCGATAGTAACTGTAGAAGCAAGACGAAAATCAAACAACATACCACAATGTCATCGCTGCCAACAGTACGGCCATACAAAAAATTATTGCACTCTAAAACCTGTATGTGTCAAATGCGCGGGCAACCATCTACACACGGATTGCACCAAGAATTCCAACGATCTACCGAAATGCGCCAACTGCGGAGAAAATCACAGTGCAAACTATCGTGGATGTACTTATCACCAAAATCTCCTAAAGCAACGGTCAAGAACTCAACCCAGGGAACACAGACCCTACAACGTCGGAAATTCTTTTGTAAACAACACGCAGTCATTTGCAGACAAACTTAAAAGCGGCCTGAACCAAAGCAACAACGCAACTACCTCACCCAACGCATCAACAATATCTAACAATCTTATACAGCTACTACTCGACCTAATCACACCTTACATTAACCAAATTAAATCTTTTATCACAAATAATCTCTTACCGCTCCTTATCAATGGACCATAAACAGGAAAGAATAATTCAAAACTTAACCATCCTTAACTGGAACGCTAATGGAATCAACAACCAACGTTCACTATTTATAGCCTTTCTAGCTAGACATAATATTGATATTGCCTGTATCACGGAGACTCATCTTGATGAAACGATTAAATTTAAAATTCCCGGATACCATGTATACCGTAAAGACCGAAATGCCGCAGTTGCATCAGGGGGAGTAGCAATCCTCATCAGGACAAAATTCGACCACATAAGACTACCAGATGTTCGCAACTTGAAAATAGAAACAACATCCATAAAGTTCAAACTTCAGGACCAAAGCTGCGTCACAATTACAAGCGCGTACAGACAGCCTAACATAAAACTAGATGGAGAAGATATCAAAAAAATTTTCGACACAACAGAGCCAATACTAGTGGTTGGAGACATAAATTCCAAAAATCCCCTATGGGGTTGCAGAGTCCCAAATCCCGAAGGAATTAAACTCGAAAACTTTGCAATCGCAAACTCCTTTCAAATATTGGCACCCGACGAATACACCTATTATCCTTACCGACACGATCACCAGCCTGATATACTCGATATTGTCCTGCAGAAAAACTTTAATAAACCCATTTTCCAAACAGTCATAACGGAGCTCAATTCTGATCATCTTCCAGTGATCGTGTCTTTTGCAAGCAAAATAGCCGTTAAGCAACCCGCTCCAAAACTGATCAATGGAAAAATGGACTGGAACCGCTTTGAAGAGCTGCTCAACAATGTAGACAGCCCCACAAACCTCCACACTACTGACGACATTGATTCAGCCGTTAAGCATATCACCACGGCAATAGTTGACACCGTAAAACTGACATGCACACCCGCAAAAAGATCTCTCCCGATAGACTACAACTATCCTCCACAGTACATTATTCGCCTAATTAAATCGAAAAGCCAAATCCGGCGAGAGTTTCAAAGAACAAGGAGTGCATTAATTAAAAATCGATTAAATAATATTACTCACCAAATAAAAAGAGAACTCGATAATCTACGAATAAACACCTACAGAAAAGACATATCCGATTTTAGCCCAGGAGACAGAGGGCACGGGAGAATAAAGCACTAAATGCTCTCGAAATAAGGTTATTAAGGGCAACCGGCACAGTGGTAGTGCATGGGATTTCTACAGTACCTGAAATAGGGGTAAATGAAGTGCACGAAGCGATTCATGCAGTTGAAAACGTGGAAATACAATATGATCACACTGAGAAAAATGGTCCAATTAAACATGTTTAATAGAAAATAATTTAATAGCCCTAAGCGATCTACAGGGTGTCCCTAAAAGGTCTGTACAACGCGCTACCAGGGGTTCTTGGTATTAAAATAGGACGATTTAACCCAACTTACCTCTATCCAAAAGTGCTTCGGTAAGGCGCTATCTACCGCCAAAGATTTAAAAAAAAAATCGTTATTTTTATTTTATCGGAAAATGGTTTTGCCGATTAAAATGAAATTCGGGATCTGAATGTCTAATGTAAAAAGGGTCTTTGTGGTATCATTGTTTTGATTGTAGTTGCTATGTAGGTGGTAAAATACTGACCATCCACATCTGAAGAGGTCTAAAACTTTTTAACTATTATTTTGACGGTTGTGAATTTTTAGACACTGATAGACAGTTTACTTCCAAGCATTTTTTGTCTCTTGATGAATATCGCTATCTGTGATGGTTTACGAAAAAAAAAAATTTAGGCATGATGAATGGCATGCACCATACATGCGATTGTTCCTAAAAAAATCAGAAGATGGCTGTGAAACAGAGTGGCGTAACGTTTGTTTGTTGTTTCTTCAACTTTAACAATTTACATTTTGCTTGAAGACTTAAAATTTCATTGTTAAAATTGTAATATGGCCTTTCAATACAGTAACGCAGAGTTAACTGATATGCTATTAGTGTTTGGATACTGTCGTGGAAATGGTCGCAAAAAAAAACGTAAATTGTTAAAGTTTAAGAAACAACAAACAAACGTTACGACACTCTAAGATTTCACAGCCATCTTTTGATTTTTTGAGGAACAATCGCATGTATGGTGCATGCCATTCATCATGCCTAATTTTTTTTTTTCGTAAACCATCACAGATAGCGATATTCATCAAGAGACAAAAAATGCTTGCAAGTAAACTGTCTATCAGTGTCTAAAAATTCAGAGCCGTCAAAATAGTAGTTAAAAAGTTTTAGACCTCTTCAGATGTGGATTGTCAGTATTTTACCACCTACATAGCAACTACAATCAAAACGATGATATCACAAAGACCCTTTTTACATTAGACATTCACATCCGGAATTTCATTTTAATCGGCAAAACCATTTTCCGATAAAATAAAAATAACGATTTTTTTTTTTAATCTTTGGCGGTAGATAGCGCCTTACCGAAGCACTTTTGGATAGAGGTAAGTTGGGTTAAATCGTCCTATTTTAATACCAAGAACCCCTGGTAGCGCGTTGTACAGACCTTTTAGGGACACCCTGTATATTACAAATGGTATAATACCGACAAGAAAAAAAAAGTTTCTGTTTCCATATTTCTGCTCTAAGTATGCTGAATACCAAGTTGTTATTGTGGTGAAAATATGATTAATAACAACAATTCAACTGTACTTATTAAACAATTTACAATAACCGATATAGACCTGTTTGGTTGGCGTAGAAATGTATGGTGTTGGCATAATTATTTAGTTTAGTTATGGTAACATAAGACCCCATTAAAAAAATAAAATACGTGGAAATTTTTCTGCAGCTATAGCATTATTGTCATCATATGCGTAGGTGACGCTGATGAATACAAGTCAAAAGTATTCAAGCCTGTATAAGTGTGAAGTATAGTATGTCATACGTACGTTTTATTCTGTGTCAAGTGCCTTTGTGAAATAACTAATGGAATTTACAGATCTATTGCAAAGTTGGGGATTGGAGAGTTGATCGCAAAAATTTATCGGTAAATCTTATACGTTTAATATTTTTAATGCATAAAGAAAGTGAAAGATATTGATATGTCGATACTCGATAGCGGCAAACGGGCAAAGTGGCATGTACCTATAGCAAATTCGGGCGCGAAACGCAGTGGTTGAAGTTTTGTTGTGTTATTTCTATATGCAGCGTTAAATAAATATTGTTTCCCACTCAATAAGGTGTCTTGGCAATGTAAAACAAACCTTTTCACTAATCAAGTAAAAATATATTAACTATTTTTTGTCAAATATAAGATAATCACATTATTGAGTGGGAGGTATTTTATTACCTATATTGCATTTGGCTTTACAATATTTACCTAACTTCGATACAAGAACACACATTATTTACCATTTATTAGGAAATATTACTTACTTATAGATGAATGGGTAAACGACGAAAGAACTACCTACCTACTGGACGATTCCACCATCTCTTCCCTAATAACTAAAATTTGACCACGTTTGAAATTAAAAAAAAAAATATCAAGAATATTTCCATCAGAATAAATATCTCCCACCAGATGTTACAGATATACGGAAAATATTGTGGTGTTTCGGTGTGTTGCAAATCATACAGAAATCCTGTATAGAATTCAATGAACATATTGTACTTAATCGTATAGGTAATGGGAAGAATTATGTAACATTTTTTAGTACATAGGGACTATATTGTATTTTTTTCTTAATTTTATAAATAGAAATCGATTTCTTTTCAATAAAATTCATATTGCTATAGTGTGTGTTTATTTTAAAGGTGCGAACCACAAACAAGCTCATAAATCTAATGCAATAGACTAATACCCCTTATTATACAGTTTAATATCCCTATTATATAGTTTAATACAGCCAACTAAACAAGGTTCTTGTCACAGAAACTCAGTATTATATGATATAGCACAACACATATTGTCTTAATTGAACAAAGAAATAGAGGGTATTAACTGTACTGGCCATTTAATTAATCAGATTATTACCCGTTATTGTACATTTTAGTAACGATTATCTTGACCAGCATGAAATCGAACATTTAGCATTAAATGCTGAAGCATTTGTGGATCAGATGCCATTAACCTATGAAGAAACCAAAGGGAGATCTGATTACATGCTATGGAAGAAAGCGATTGAAGAGGAAATCGAGTCTCTTAATAAGAATCATACATGGATAGCAGTAGACAAACCTAACAACGCAAGAATTATAGACACTAAATGGGTGTTCAAAATAAAAAGAGACCAAGAAGGAAATATGAAGAAATATAAAGCGAGACTTGTTGCAAAAGGTTTCATGCAAAAAGAAGGACTAGACTTCAAAGAAACCTTTGCACCGGTCGCCCGATATGTTACAGTAAGGACATTAATAGCAATAGCTAATCAGAAAAATCTTATAATTGAACAAATGGATGTAAAATCCGCATTTCTGCATGGAAAAATCGATGAAGACATTTATATCACAGTACCAGATGGTGTAAGCAACGTGGGAGATAAGGTATATAAATTAAGAAAGGCATTATATGGTTTAAAGCAGGCGCCATACTGCTGGAATAAATTGTTTGACGAATTTGTACGAAGTGAAGGTCTGAAACAATCAAAAAATGATCCATGCTTATATACTCAAGAGATTGGAGACAAATTAATGTATGTACTTTTATATGTTGACGATATAATTATTGCAAGCAATTGTGAACGACGAGTTGATTATATAAAATCAAGATTCAGAGAAAACTTTGAAATGCAGGATTTAGAACCATTGGGATTATTTTTGGGCATAAACATTACAAGAACTGAAGAAGGAATTTATTTAGATTCAACATGTTTGACTGCAAAGAAAATAGAATTCCGATGAATCCAAGGCCAACCATAAATTCCAACCTAGAAAGATTAACAGAAAACAAACCAATTCGTGAACTAGTTGGGAGCATCATGTACTTAATGCTTGGAACTCGACCTGACCTAAGTATAGCCATAAATCAATGTAGCAGATTTCAAGACAAACCTTCAGAAGAACTATGGAAATGCTTAAAAGGGATACTGAGATATATTAAAGGAACTATGAACTATGCACTTTTTTTCCCTAATAATGATGAAGAAAAACTACTTGGATTTGCTGACTCTGATTGGGCAGGAGACGAAATTGATCGGAAATCGACTTCAGGATACCTATTTAAAGTATTTGGGAGCACGGTTTGTTGGAATACCAAGAAGCAAAGCTGTGTAGCTGTTTCATCAACCGAAGCTGAATATGTCGCTTTAGCTGAAGCAGCAAAAGAAGGCTTGTGGTTATTAAATTTACTGACTGACTTTGGCTATCCTAAATCAACATGTAAAATTTTTGAGGACAATCAGTCGTGTATAAAACTTACAACTAAATTTGAACATAAACGTTTAAAGCATGTAGATGTGAAATTTAATTTTCTAAAAGATTTGGTTTATAATAAAACAATAAATATTGAATATATACCGACTAGTGAGCAGACTGCTGATATATTAACTAAAAACTTGACTTTTGAATTATTTAAGAAACACAGATTTGGACTAGGCTTAAGAGAACTGTAATAATAGTAACCTTGTATTTTTTTATAAGTTTGTTAATCAATAATAGGAAATGTTGAATTGAGGGCGGGTGTTGAATGCAATCAACATTTCATAGATATTTTTAGTTTTAACGTTGGCACTACATATGTAATATGTTACTGTCGTCTGTCAATATTTTCTTAACGTGTGTTTAATAAATTTACCATGCATATTTAACGACTGTACATTATTAAAATACGGACGTTCTAATTCAAACCATTTCACGTTGTTCATTGCTTCAAATTGAATAATTTTAATGATTCAAAATAAATTAATACAACTATTACATTTGTTCCACATGTTGTAATACGTATATTAATAAAATAAATTCAGGATCATTCATATTGGAAACGAACCCTAACCTTTAAATTAACTTGAAAAATGGTTAGCAAGGATAATCCGTATTTGCAAAGATTTCAATATTAAGTTCTCAATATTGTAAACTTTTACAATGACTAATGTGTCACAAGAATACGAAACCGAGATCAAATTGGGAAACTTTTCAATTCTTGTTTACTTTTCAATATCGTAACTATTTCAAGATGCACCAGAATTAACACCGAAAGTCTGATAATCGTAACTGAACTACGTATACGGTAAAATGAGTGATACATGTTAGTCGTAACTACGAAAATTGAAGTTATCCTAAATCGGAAAGTCGTATCTAACAATACTACATCAAAAAATCGTATCTCATACTTCCCTTAATAGTTACGAGTTTTAGACGTAATAGAGTGACGTAGTGACGTCAAACTGTGAGGTTATGAAATAGTTAAGCCGCGGTTAAATTCCACTTAAGTAGTGTTTTAGTGTTATCTAAATTTCAACAAGAAGTGCAGGTTTGCAGGCCGTTTGGTTATTGTATCCACTAGGTACCATATTTTTTAGCGTTACTTCGTACTTAACGAAACGTAAGTCAGATTTTAGATTTCCTTAACAAATTATCATATGACATGATTAATAATTAATGAAAGCACCAATTATTAGTGCTTTCATTATTAATAGGTTAGGTATGTCTGACCGGTCTAGAAAGCTAGTAACTTTAGCTTTAAATAAGGATTTGGCAGAGAAAATAAGTTCTTTTAAGATTGCAAATAAGAGAAAAAGATCGAAAATTAACGATCCTGATCCTGATTACTATATGAACAATATAGAGAACCATCTACACTACATTTGGGTAAGTCTACAGTTTGTAATCATGTACCATATTAAATGATCATTTTGTGTAGTTGTGAAAGAAAACGTCCCAACGCATAAAAACGTGTCGCAGATCAACATAATATCTAACATTATAGTAAAGCATGCAGCTGATAACACGGAATTCGTCCACCAAATTCTTACAAATATTGTAGAAACTGCTTTGGATCTTGGTGAAGTTAAGGCGAATACCAGGAGATACAACAGTATTGGAAGTTGCTAATCATATTCATATACAACTTAATCCTGAAGAGACTCCTTCTTTTGCTGGCATTATTGAAAAC
Organism: Photinus pyralis; assembly: GCF_008802855.1. Taxonomy (NCBI): domain Eukaryota; kingdom Metazoa; phylum Arthropoda; class Insecta; order Coleoptera; family Lampyridae; genus Photinus; species Photinus pyralis. The sequence continues at coordinate 42,441,940 of NW_022170249.1, forward strand.
ATCATTGAAGGTGTTTTTGATCTCTGCGAAAGCAAGAAGAAAATACTGTTTACCAAAAAGGGAACTGAACGTAAACGTAAAAGGTATGAAACATCGCGACAGGAAAGACTGAAAGAAAAAAGGCTTTCACGAGCATCGAAGCATGGCATTTTGGAAGCATGCAAGGTAGATTGTGTACAAAAATTACCAACGAAAGAAGAAAAGCTGTTAATCAGGAATTTTGGAAATTGTCGGATGTGCAACAAAAGCAGTTCATTTTCATGACTGTTAAAAAGGTAGCAAAAAAAAAAGAAGTACAACAGAAAAACTTGCCGGAAAAGATGCTAGGAGGCAGAATACGTTCCTTTACTTCCTGAAGGATTCACATGGAATGGATTGTCGAGTTTGCAAAAGATTTTTTCTGGGTACTTTAGGTTTTTCATTTTCTGGTGATCATATAATAAGAGATGTCTTCCGTGACTCTTCGTCGAAAAACTTGGTATTCTATGCTCGCAAAAGGGGACATCCTTCCGAAAAGAAGAGAGACAGAGCCAGTATTACAACGCATATCAATTCATTCAACTCAACCGTGTCCCATTATCGACGCGAGCATGCCCCCAATCGCAAATACCTTCCAAGCGATATAAGGATTACAATGATGCATAAAGATTATGTGCAGAAGAACCCTGAAAACCAAATTTCTTATGAGCTGTATCGAAAAGAGGTAGCCGCAATGAATATTTCGTTTGCCACCCTAGGCAATGAGGAATGTTGGCAATGTGAATCGTTTGAAGTTCACTCAAAAACTGCAAATCACCTTAAACATGATCTTCCACCAGATTGCGTAGATTGCGCATAATGGGACGAACACTATAAAAATGCAATTGCCGCACGGTCCGAGTACAAGAAAGATGCAGCTAATAATCAGTCGTGTTGTTTCTCGGTGGACCTGCAAAAGGTGAGTCCCATTTAATTGATTATATAAATAAATCAATAAAATATTTATATTTTTTAAGGTTATCATGCTGCCCCGAGGTGAACAATTCAAAGAAATTATATTTACACGAAGGATCATTTGTTTCAATGAATCATTTGTACCTCTTGGGAAACAGACCAGTACAAATAAACCTGTGGCAGTAATATGGCATGAAGGTGTGGCTGGTCGTAGTAAATTAGACATTATGTCGACCTTCTATAATTTCTTCTTGCTTCACAGAGATGCTTCACAAATTATCCTTTGGATGGATAATTGTGCATCACAAAACAAAAATTGGAACTTGTATTGTTTTTTTCTGTACCTTATAAACTCATTCGAAATTTGTTGCAACATAATTAGACTGAAATATTTGGAGACTGGCCACACCTTCATGTCTGCCGACTCATTTCATCATCAGGTTGAGAAAGCCTTAAAAACAAAAAAACAAAGTATGGGATTGCACCGACTTTTTAAACTGTGTTAAACAGTCAAACAGCGGAAGAGTAGAAATCCTAAACATGGAGTTAACCAATTTTTATGACGCTAGGGACCATTCCTCTAGATATAAACTTGGAAAAACCTCCCCAAAACCTTACTTAAGCAACTTTTTTGAAGTTGAGTTCAGAAGAGGAAAGAACACCTTGTTTTATAAAACTAAATTTAACGGTGAATCCATCGAGTTAAATTTTCTTACTGCTGATAAGCAAAAGAAAGGTGTTCCCAAACCGACGATTAGGCAAAATCCAAAAGGAATTGAAAAACAAGGAAGAATAACCTAATCTCCAAGTTGTCAGAAGTCTTAACCGAAAACCGTTTAAAATTTTGGAAAGAATTGCCAGAAACTGATGATAACGATTATGTCGATGATGACTGAAACGAATTTATAATGTACATTTTTAGGTATTCTTAACCTATAAACTTATTCATTTATGCCCGTTTAAACCGACTTTCTTAAGTTTCCCTTTAATTTAAGTTGCACTTAAGTGGCATTATCCATTTGCACCGTTCATAAATTAAAGATAAGTGGTAGTAAAGTGGTACTTAAAGTAAGTGTAGGATATCATACCCTTTAAGCATAAAGACTAACCTATTTTCGTCGTTTTTTAATTTTTAGGTTGTGTTATAATGGATATACATCATGATGATGATTTAGATGTGATAAATGTGATCATTTTTGGTATTCCGAGACAAGTGTATAACAGATCAGATTATTTTCATAGTTTCGATGATTTGACGTTTTTTCAAAGATTTCGGATTACAAAACCGACAGCGATATCGATTCTCGAGTTAATTGAACCTCACATTGAATACCCTTATAATTTGTATGCCACGGTGATGTGTACCTGCCTTCTTATTTTTCACATTTCAGGAATAACTGTGTTTCGCCTATAAACCAACTGCTTGTGTTTTTACGATTTTGTGCCACTGGAACCCACTTAGCATGTATTGGAGACTTTGCTGGCATGCATCTCTCAACAGCATCCAGGATTGTTGTTCGAGTTGGTGCAGCGCTTGCATCTCACTATAATAGATTTATCAAAATGCCACAAACACAACAAGATATGAACATGGCTCAGATGTCATTTTATGAAATTGCTCGATTTCCACGTGTGATCGGCGCTATTGATTGTACACACGTAAAAATACAATCCCCGGGTGAGAATCAATGTTTACTATTTTTTTAATTTTTATCACAAAAGATCAATGGTGTTCTCATGCAGTACTTATTTGAAGGCGGAAACGATCCTGAAGTATTCCGAAACCGAAAAGGATATTTTTCCATAAACGTACAGGCCATTGTAAGTGCCCAATTACATATACGGAACATAGTTGCAAGATGGCCAGGTTCGTCTCATGATGTAACCATTTTCAACAATAGTGCAGTTAGACGTCAATTTGAAAATAATCTGTATCCAGATGCGTTATTACTAGGTATATAATATGTACCCATCTGTTTAATCATGAACTGTGCTAATGTTATTTTTTGTTTATATAGGGGACAGTGGGTATTACCTCAGGTCATATTTAATGACACCACTTCTACAAACAAATAATAGAGCCGAGCAATTATATAATGAATCTCATATTAGAACGAGAAATACAGTTGAAAGATTTTTTGGAGTATTCAAAAGACGATTTCCTGTATTGGCATATGGCTGCCGGTTGAAAGTGCAAACAGTTTTAACGTTAATCATAGCACTAGCAGTTGTTCATAACATTTGCAAAGAAGCTAATGAAGAAGACCCACCAGATCCGGAAAATCTTGATAGATTTTTAGAAATACTTCAACAGCAAGATGTACCACACATCCCTTAGGTACATAATGCTGCCCTAGGAATCCAAGGAATTGCAGCTAGAGAAAATCTTATTACAACATATTTTGCCAATTTAGAGGAATAAACTTGCGAATATTTTATTACAGGTTTATTTTTGTGTTAGAACATTAATGTATGAATAGTTTGTTATATCAAGTTATATTTACTCATAAAGAACTCTTGGATTTTAATTTCATTTTCTAGTTTTTTCTTGGATAGCTCAAAGATAATATTTTCCCTTTCTGTACGTATAGAAATATTTTCTTTTTCCATTTCGCACAGTTGCAACTTCATTTTTGCCAACATCGAATACTCTTCGGTCAATTTGCTGCTTGATTGTTGCTGTATACCGGGTCGTCTTCGTTTAGTCCACGTACGTTTCAGCCCTTTTGAGAGTGGTTGTGATAGATCATTGGCAGCTACCTTACTCCAATCCTTTAATTAATAAGTTGTACAACTATAATAACATAAATAGAAATATAAACCTGCAAGCCCGATGTGGAAGGAGTTTCACAGTCACCTACAACAAGCCCTTTGGAGATAGGTCGTGGTAGATCATTGGCAGCTACATTATTCCAGTCCTTTAATTAATAAGTTGTAAACTATATTAACATAAATAGAAATATAAACCTGCAAGGATGTGGAAGGCGTTTCACAGTCACCTACGACATGCGCTGACGGAGATGTTGCATAGCAATGGTCGTCTAGTTCTTCGATGGTTTGTTCAGCTATTACTGGACAATCTGGTGTATCAGGTAATGATACATCTGCATCGCCGTCGTATATATTTACTAAACCATATACCGTTTTTTGATTTATTAAATTCAGAAGTAAATCCATCCATAATTCAGTGTCTGTTGATATTGCACCCCCTCCGGTCCGATTTAATTGCAATCGGTCATTTGCTACCCGCTTTCTTACTGTCCTCTTGAGATTTTCATAATACTTTCTTAAGGAATCTTTTGTTCGTGGACATTGCTGTGTCTGTGAATTAAACATTTTAGCTACTTTATCCCATGCATCGTCTTTGGTTTTCCAGGTTTGGGAATCCGTTTTCTTATTTTCCACCGTTTCTTTGAAATCTTGTAGTATTTGCAATAACAAATTACGATCACTTGACGTGAAATTTGCGGATCGTTTCCTAACTTCCGAATCGCCCATTTTCTTGAATTAAATTAAAATTAATAATTAAATAATAAAGGAATAGGTACAATACCTTTAATATAAAAGAATATAAAAGTTTGCGCAAACCAAATATCACTAGAAAAACCACCAGATTGGCGGCGTTGCCGATGATTACGTAGCACTTTATTAAGTTACACTGTACTAACAATGATGCAAATAAGTTTAAGTTAGGTGATACCCTAAGGTTAAGTGACACTTAGTTAAGATTATAATTTATAACAAATTGGTGCAAACGGGCATTATTGTGTTATTATCAATAGTAATATAACAAGGGCGACACATGCTTACCGATAATTTTGCCCACGCGAGGAATCACGAGTGCTGGTTGCACTGAAAACTATCGATCAAGTGACGCCAATAAATACTAAGAGATCGAATGGTTACGTATGGAAGCAGTTTCATGAATTTTGCGGACAGCGAGGTTACGAATTAACAAGAACGACGCCCACCACAAAACTTGCCCTAATTATGAAGGATTGGGGGTACAACATGAAACAGAAGAATGGAGAAGACTATAAGGAATCGGTGATAAAAACAATGTGGAACGTGACCGCCAAGCAGCTTCAAAAATTGTAATTTCAAGAATTCGGTGTAAGGTTTGATCCATTTTCTGACGTGGAGTCTAAACAAAGTCGCGCCGCCCGAGACGCCAAAAGACGTGAACTGCAGAAGCTGCCTGAAAAACGGAAGTGCAGCTCATCTGCCCTGAGTGATGCGGAATATAAAGATATTGTTTCAAAGCTCGACGAGGATACACCTGACGGTTTGGAACGAAAATTCTACTACATTGCTAGCTATGAACTGGCTTGGCGAGGAGGGGAAGCCGCAGTTGCTGAGGTGAATTTTTTCCAGGACGAGGTAAGCAATTCCGGCGTCTGGTCCGGAAGAATAGAATACAACCCAGTATTTAGTAAGACTGCACAAGGTGGAGGTCGGAAACTAGCAGACAGCAAATGGCTGGTAGCTAACACCGAGAAGTCGGAATTTTGTCCTGTGAGGTATCAATTGTTATTTTGTAAAATTACAAGTTTATTTAGTATCATCTGAATAATTCAGGTTATTCAAGAACCTCCTGAGTAAGAGACAGTGCCGGATTTACGGCTAGGCCCACAAGGCCCGGGCCTAGGGGCCCTAGTGTGTAACGGACCTTGATATAACTAAACCAGCAAACGGCTGGGCTTGTCTCATCAAAACAGTCGCCAATATTATCCAATCCTAGAGGTTTAAAGCGAAACGAGTGAAACGACGATATTATTCGAGCCTACTGTGATGCGAGCTCATTTATTGTCGATGAATGAAGTTATAAGTTTTCTTTTTTGAATCTATACAAATACTTGTTGGAAAAAGGCTTTTTGGACATTTATCCAAACGTAAGAATTGCGCTCCGAATGCTGTTGTACACACTCGCGTCAAACTGCCCGCGCTAAAAAGAATAAAGACTTTTTTATTATACCTGAATCACAATCTCCGTTTTAAACACTCAAATGCGTGCGAAAAAGGGCCTTTAAAACACACGTGCTTTAAAGTTGCTAAGTAACGATACTTCAAGTATGACTTTTGAAACTGTCATCTGGATGAAATAAAAAATCCTCTTAGGTCGCTTTCTGTAAATGCAGAACATTTCTTTGGCTTTTGTACCTATCCTTTGGTTGAAGCTTTCACAAACGCGCGTAATTTAGGGTATGCTTCCAAATCTGTTCCACTTTTTAATCGCAGCATTGCTTTAAAGTTTTGAATGAATGCACCAAAATATAGAAGATTTAAATACCTTTGACATTTCCTTCATATATGCCAGCATTATGGATGCATTTAAGACTGTATTCGTAAGTAACTTCCTATTCATCCATGGAAACAACTTTTCATATTCTTTATAATAGGCTTTACTGGAGTTGGATTTTACACCTACCAACGTTTGTTTAGATTTTACAACAATCGATTTAATGGACGGTGTATTATCTTTTTCAACGGAAATCGTTTAATTCACAAAGACGATGATTTTTATAAGCAAACGTCAAGTGACATTTCCATGGCAATCGTGAAATTACGAACACCCAGCCCACTTAATTAGACATGTATTCGAGTATAACGTCAATATGACTTCATTGTATTTCCTATTTTTAAATTATACTGCAGGTATAATAAAAAATACTATAAGATACACGTGTATAATTGGTCTTTAAAGCACTTGCAACGTTAAAGGCACTCCGCTTTGCGTCGTGCCCTTAAACTCGTTGCGCGTGCTTTAAAGACTTGATTATACACTTGTATCTTAATATACTATTTTATTATACCTGAATCACAATCTCCGTTTTAAACACTCAAATGCGTGCGAAAAAGGGCCTTTAAAACACACGTGCTTTAAAGTTGCTAAGTAACGATCCTTCAAGTATGACTTTTGAAACTGTCATCTGGATGAAATAAAAAATCCTCTTAGGTCGCTTTCTGTAAATGCAGAACATTTCTTTGGCTTTTGTACCCTTTGGTTGAAGCTTTCACAAACGCGCGTAATTTAGGGTATGCTTCCAAATCTGTTCCACTTTTTAATCGCAGCATTGCTTTAAAGTTTTGTATGAATGCACCAAAATATAGAAGATTTAAATACCTTTGACATTTCCTTCATATATGCCAGCATTATGGATGCATTTAAGACTGTATTTGTAACTTCCTATTCATCCATGGAAACAACTTTTCATATTCTTTATAATAGGCTTTACTGGAGTTGGATTTTACACCTACCAACGTTTGTTTAGATTTTACAACCATCGATTTAATGGGCGGTGTATTATCTTTTTCAACGGAAATCGTTTAATTCACAAAGAAAATGATTTTTGTAAGCAAACGTCAAGTGACATTTCCATGGCAATCGTGAAATTACGAACACCCAGCCCACTTAATTAGACATGTATTCGAGTATAACGTCAATATGACTTCATTGTATTTTCTATTTTTAAATTATACTGCAGGTATAATAAAAAATACTATAAGATACACGTGTATAATTGGTCTTTAAAGCACTTGCAACGTTAAAGGCACTCCGCTTTGCGTCGTGCCCTTAAACTCGTTGCGCGTGCTTTAAAGAGTTGATTATACACTTGTATCTTAATATACTAATTTTATTATACCTGAATCATAATCTCCGTTTTAAACACTCAAATGCGTGCGAAAAAAAGGCCTTAAAACACACGTGCTTTAAAGTTGCTNTATAACCTTCTTTTTTTACCAAAAAATCGACTGCACCAAAATTTCTCGGGAAAACACTTTTTCTTATTAATTTTGGTGCGTAGAATCCAAAACAATTCGTACTTTTTCGATTTGACTTCTCAATCAAAAGTTATAGACTAGAAACCAATTTCGAAAAAAAATTCAAAGGGGCTGTAACTTTTGAACTAGTAGCCCAATCTTGGAACTGTTTGAAATTATGGATTCTACAGGCCACATTCTATAAGAAAATGTTTTTCCCGGTCGATCTGAAACAATTTTTTTTCGGGGCTCAAAAAAAGGCAGTGTATAACCTTCCTTTTTTACCAAAAATCGACTGCACCAAAATTTCTCGGGAAAACACTTTTTCTTATTAATTTTGGTGCGTAGAATCCCAAAACAATTCGTACTTTTTCGATTAGACTTCTCAATCAAAAGTTACAGACTTAGAAACCAATTTCGAAAGAAAAATTCAAAGGGCTGTAACTTTTGAACTAGTAGCCCAATCTTGGAACTGTTTGAAATTATGGATTCTACAGGCCACATTCTATAAGAAAATTTTTTTTCGGGTCGATCTGAGACAATTTTTTTTCGGGGCTCAAAAAAAGGCAGTGTATAACCTTCCTTTTTTACCAAAAATCGACTGCACCAAAATTTCTCGGGAAAACACTTTTTCTTATTAATTTTGGTGCGTAGAATCCAAAACAATTCGTACTTTTTCGATCAGACTTCTCAATCAAAAGTTATAGACTAGAAACCAATTTCGAAAGAAAATTCAAAGGGCTGTAACTTTTGAACTAGTAGCCCAATCTTGGAACTGTTTGAAATTATGGATTCTACAGGCCACATTCTATAAGAAAATTTTTTTTCCGGGTCGATCTGAGACAATTTTTTTTTCGGGGCTCAAAAAAAGGCAGTGTATAACCTTCCTTTTTTACCAAAAATCAGGATACACACATATTGGTTTCGAATATATAAAATTATAAGTTCAAAAATCATGATATATTTGCAACAATAAGGTATAATAATAATCAATATAATACAGTTTTGTTGTACTTATACTGCCATATTGTATTGGCCCAACCCTCAAAATCTCTGGAACATCACTCATGATTATAAGTGGTATAGAATTCATCTATAAACTTCACCAAAATTGCGAGCCACATACACATACGCACTGAACTGACTGTCGACTGAACAAAAACCGCATACAACATACAATACATTATTCGTTTCTCACTTGTAAATGTCAATTTATCAAGTCTCTGTATACACTCTGAAAATGTCAGTTAACTCTGACCCGCGTGTAAATCATTTACATGCTAGCCTGTAAAAGTTTTACACCCGTGCTCGTATATTTTATACTTATTAAATAAGAAACATAATGTTGTTAACATTTTATTTCATTTATTAACATTAGCAAATTGTGCTTTATCGTATACATTAAATACCATAGTACAGTTTTTACTTCCGCTAATATTGATCACTCCAGATGACGATGTTAAGTCACTTCTTATATTTGCATGTGGAATGTGGATACTCTGTAGAAGTGGACGGCATGGATTCTTTAACTGAGAACATACTTTTTGACAGTTCAATCTTCTTATTAATTGAGTCATCCACATAGCTCTCTGCAATTGTTGTTGATTTCCACTCCCCTGCACGTTTTAGAGCTAAAATATCACCACCACCATCAACAATCATCGTTGCTCCAGTCCGTCTAAATGAGTGACCTGTATACAACGCGGCCTCTTGTAATCCTAAATATTCAGCAATCTTTTTGGGTACTGTTCCAACAGTATGTTGACCTGCATTTAAGGCGACACATTTTCCATTCCGGTACGTCAAGAACAACCGCAGGTCCTTACTTCTGTGAGGACGTAAAGCGGCATATTTTCGATAAATAACACAGGGTTTGAAACTACACCCATCATCTGTTATTGTAAATCTTAATTGTTAGTTTCGCGTAAGGTCACAACAATATATTTCTCCAAATCCTCCACGTCATTTAAAGTGAGGGATAACAGTTCATCGCACCGACAACAACCAAATATACCAAAAATTGTAATGACTTTGGCGAGCAACCATTTATCGTCAGGAGCTTCTAATATAAATTTTTCCACGTGCTCCTTCGTCAGAGTTTTAGCTTTCTTGGGGAGGTAGCGTTCATTTCGCCTTTTCAAAAATGCAATCACTTTATGAAATCTAGAAATGTCAAATAAACATTTTCTGTTTGTAAAAAGATAAAAACAAACCTCCGGCCATCAATGTTTTCTCTAACCTGCAGACAGCTCTTAACCATTGACCATTTTGACCATAAAGAATTTGGGCTATATTTTTTAGACAAATTACTGATGTACGCTAATAGAACGTCTTCTGTAATACCAGTCACATTGTTTTCGTTTTGCCATTTTTTGAATTCGGCGTACTCGTGCTCGTATCTTTCCGAAGATTTTTCGGGCAACAAACTTGCCGCCACATTTGTCGCTTCATCAATAATCGCTTGCGGTACATTCATTTTAATGGATCGAAAAATCTTGACGAAAACGATAAATAAAATGGCATAAGTAAACAACAAAACAAATTACCAGCGTTTCCTGGGAAATCAGTCTAAAAAGCTCATACGATTTTAAGTTTCCTAATTTTTTAGGAGTAATTTCTAGAACTTATTATGATTTACAATCTAAAATTTTACAAGTGATAAACGAATAAAATATTATACAATATACGCACGGTAACGGTTTTTACTGGCTCTAGGAGATGACAGGCTCGCCTGACGGCTCGCCAGTCAACTTCTCCTATCGCCAGTAAAAACTCACTTACCTGGCTAATAATGTAAAATACTATAATGCAACCTTTGCAACGGTTGTTCTCAAAATAAGCTTATGCTTATCTTGCAGATTCAGCATCATTACAATTACATCATATGTTAAAAATTATTATATGGGTTGTTAAACTAACAATCTTTCAACCGCAAGGTTTTCATTTAAGAATGCGTTATATACTAAACTGTATTATACACAAATAATAAACCCATTTCGTTAATAAACTATATTTTAATGTTTATTATCTATTTGCTCTTGGATATATTTAAATATCTAAGATCATATTTAATACAATATCATTATTATAGTGAGAATAATTTTGATTAGACATATTCATATTGTACAGCGTGTGTTAAGGTTGGTTTGATTTAATAATAGCTTCTCGTACTGTTTACAATATAATTTTTACTATATGATTTTAACAATCCATTTTTCTCCGTGTAAACAATAAATTATGTAAATCAGAGTTGGAGATACCAACCTAACAAATCTTTTTTGCGCGATCGGTCATTTCTGACTATTTACCATGGGTGTTTCCATGACAGTACGTAGAATTTACCAGTTGCTATCATTACGACGACGCCAAAATTACTTACCGATCTAAAAACAGAACAGCAAAAATACTTACCGACGCCTTTTTAAAAATCAACAGTCTTACATTACATTTAATCTTTAATTATTGTTAGGTACATTAAACGTACAATTTGTGCTGTTATTTCCTATAGCAAGACGCTCATAAAGTCATAAAGGAAGTTCAAAGCTAGTAAACTACATCAGACACATGCACATTTTTATGAAATTATTAACTTCAATTTTGACAAATAAACTGGTTACCTAGTGATATACACCATACCACTTCGATCATTTCGATTTATTCTGGTCGTTAATTTCTTAGTGCATATTTATATTGGTTGCATAAATTTAATTTCGATCGCGCAAAAAATGTTATAAGCACGTCGAACGTTAAGGGTTACCGTTCTCAGACAATAATTGGAGTCGTCGCTTCGCTCCTCCTCCAAACAATTGTCTTCGAACGGTAAAATCCCTTACCGTTCTCCATACTTAATATACCATAGAAAGTACATCTACTAATAACTAAAACAGACCCCATTAACTAAAAATTACAATTAGCCGGATAGGATTAATACCGCGCCATTACCAGAATCGTAAAATTGTGAAACGGCCCCCGTTTCTCCCGGTGTCCTTGCGTTATTACTCATACAAATTTGATTAAATAGGATACGTTCCAAATGTAACAAAGAGTAACATCCCTTAAATCAATTTAATTAGACGGAGAAGGAGAGAAAGTCGGGGAAAGTGTGGTAAGTGAACCGGTTAATTACATTACCATCTTTATCTGGACTTCGTAATTATTCTAATTGTTGTCGTTTGCCTTTCCCTGTTCGAAATGTAATTTTCAAACTTTTTCCCGTGATCCGATTGCTCTCGCGTTGTTAACATAATTTGTTGATCCTTTTTTTCTTCGATTTATTTAACGATGTAAATCTGACTTTTATGTTTTTATTACGTGCGCCACCTTTTCTATGGGGCCATACGGGAGGGTACCTGTCATAAATTTACATACGAAATCTTTATGGAATAGAAACTTACTTCCGGTATCTACATATTTTATTAAACAATTGTATCTACGTGCCCATTTTTTTCGTACAGGATTAGACAGGTTACATTATGTATGTGAGTTCATGCCATTATTATGCAGCTTGTATGCATCTTACGCCACGACCAGAGGTTTGCTCTCTGCATACAAAGCTTTGATGTTTGCATACAACAATGTAATATTTAGGTGTAATTAGCGGTCTGTTTACAGTTAAATGTTCAACCTTATGCTTCAAAGGAAGTTCGTTTATAGCATAATAATAAAAGTTTTATGTGAGATGCAAATTGCTGTCCATACAAGGTGGGTAAGGAGGATTAAGATCCCTCATTTATACGTTGCTATTTCAGTTTCTTATCCCATTTATAGGTTTACATAATCTCGTCGCTGAATTGTCCGCAACTGTAAAATTGGTTTCATTGGGCTATGGAATGAATTATTACAAAAATTGCAATTAAAATTGGAATTGAGTCTAATTCACTAACATCATAATCTATGCTAACATGGAAGCCAGAGACATTTGTCTGCCCCCCTTCTCCACGTACACTAGAAAGTAACTTCTGTTTCTTTTTTTATTTAAATGTATTTAGTCATATATTTGGTATCGTAGTCTATTTCTCCCATTCTTAATTCTTTGGAAACCGTTGCCGTTCGTGGAACGAAAACGCGTAATTGCAGAATTTACTCTACAATATTCTTTGCATGAGTCGTCACATTACATAATACTTCAGTTCTTCATTTTATGCACAGTTAGAGAAATACTCATTTGATCTATCCTCGATGCAATAAAAACTGGACGGTAAAGCTTCACTATATGGCGAACCGATTAAGGTAGGCCATAGTACCGGGATCAACTCCCAACTCCCAACGTCCTTGGAAATACTGCTTCCCATCAACACGCTTCATTATATGGAAGCTTAATGGGCGATGGGGTCGTCACATCCCAACGGGTTTATTAGAAAATTAATTATTTTAATTATAATATGTATGTTTCTTACTATTATTATAAATAAACTTGAAACAAATATAGCAAGCGACCTCCTGGGTCACTCAATATTTAATCAAGTCTTGGGTGATGATAAACATAATACTAAACACAGAATTGGAAAATTCGGAACCGTTCATGAGTTATTATAAGTACACAAGCGGACGGAGACAGACGGACAGAAAATCCAAATGACCAAAATTTAATCATAGACGATTGTCTACCTATAAATTGAAAAATTCGAAACCGTTGGCAAGTTTTCATGTACACAGGCCGGACAGAGGGACAGAGAGTCAAAAATCATGAACTTGTTTATTAGGGGCTCGTTAATAATAAAGAATATCAATACATGAAAATACGAAACAAACCTTTATTTTAAAAAAACTACTGTCAATTATTAATTCCACTACAGCAGAACAAATTTGTTCTGAGTCTCGATGAGTTTCCAAAGGTTTTCAGTTGTATCCAAAAGAATCCACTGGGCTTTTAGAAGCATTGAAATCCTTTCTATGTGTGTTTAAAGTTACTCGTGTTTTAAAGCAATGAAGGCGCTTAAAATGTGTAAAAAGCTTTAAGGGTGTTTTAAAGAGCGATTATGTGCCCTTAGAAACTGTTTTGTTACGGACTTTTCTTCATGTCCCTTAAGAGTCTTCAATGGCGGCAAAAAGTCTGCATAGGGGTCAAGAGGAATTTTTAGATATATGGTTTTTTTTTAACTTTTTTACACACCTCGAAAATTCTTTAACAAAAAGATTAATGACTAACGGCTAGCTCATAACGGAAATTTAACTATAATTGACTTACATACTGACTGACTTACTAATTTCCTGAAAATTGACTTTAAACTTTGATCGTTGATTTGCTTGATCGCAAAACAAACACAAGATTTTGGATCTATTGACGACAAAATCAAATAGAAAAAGAATTCCCTTTCCCTTTACAGATGCTACTATTTATGATTATCTTTATACATTTTCAATTAACTGGATTAATTTTCGTGGCCACGGTTCCTGAATTTATTGTCGAATCTAATATCAAATATACGGCACAATTTTTGACACACAATTCACCAAAAATATAATGGACCCACTTTATTGAAATTCGAATGAATTAACTTTAAATAAAAAACTGATTTATCTAACAAATCCAATTGATTGATTGATTGAGTTTCTGAATGCTAAAATGCATGCAATATCAAAACGGCTTTAAATGACCACATGTTGATCTCTTAAGAACGTACAAGTCATAATTTTCCTTAGTTAGTTTTTTCTTAGTTCAATCAAATATAATTTGGGAGGTTTGTCTTAAAAAATCAGACCTTTTACATAAATGGAACAAGGGTACTTCATATAAGACAGTCATTTTGCAGGGGACGATGTTGCTACAAAATTAGGCTGGAGACCACCCTCCTTACCGCGACACTATCTCATGACAACGGAGCTGCAAGTGGGAACTTTGCCAGTGAATTTGCAAATCTCTGGTCGTAGTTTTTTAACTGGCGTTAAGAGTTACGGGAAAGCCACAAGTTTATTAACTCAAAGGGTTGATGTTAAAGAGTGACGAGAAATGGAAACATTTTTTATATTCAATAGCAGAAATCTTCACTATGTAACAATTTTCCACTTTTTACGACTACAAAAGTAGAGTTCAATCTTCCTCTTTGGTTTGGGAATCTCTACTATTCATTAACTACCGCCCAAAAATGGTTTCTTATCAATGAAACACGGTCATCTTTTTTTGAGGCCCGAAAAAAAATTGTCTCAGATCGACCCGGAAAAAAAATTTCTTATAGAATGGGGCCTGTAAAATCCATAATTTCAAACAGTTCCAAGATTGGGTTACTAGTTCAAAAGTTACAGCCCTTTGAATTTTTTTTCGAAATTGGTTTCTAGTCCTAACTTTTGATTGAGAAGTCTAATCGAAAAAGTACGAATTGTTTTGGATTTTACGTACCAAAATTAATAAGAAAAGGTGTTTTCCCGAGAAATTTTGGTGCAGTCGATTTTTGGTAAAAAAGGAAGGTTACACACTGCCCTTTTTTGAGGCCCGAAAAAAAAATTGTCTCAGATCGACCCGGAAAAAAATTTTTGTTATAGAATGTGGCCTGTAGAATCCATAATTCAAACAGTTCTAAGATTGGGCTACTAGTTCAAAAGTTACAGCCCTTTGAATTTTCTTTTGAAATTGGTTTCTAGTCTATAACTTTTTTTTGAGAAGTCTGATGGAAAAAGTACGAATTGTTTTGGATTCTATGCACTAAAATTAATAAGAAAAGGTGTTTTCCCGAGAAATTTTGGTGCAGTCGATTTTTGGTAAAAAAAAGGAAGGTTATACACTGCCTTTTTTTGAGGCCCAAAGAAAAATTGTCTCAGATCGACCCGGAAAAAAAAATTTCTTATAGAATGGGGCCTGTAGAATCCATAATTTCAAACAGCTCCTAGATTGGGTTACTAGTTCAAAAGTTACAGCCCTTTGAATTTTTTTTCGAAATTGGTTTCTAGTCCTAACTTTTGATTGAGAAGTCTAATCGAAAAAGTACGAATTGTTTTGGATTTTACGCACCAAAATTAATAAGAAAAAGTGTTTTCCTGAGAAATGTTAGTGCAGTCGATTTTTGGTAAAAAAGGAGGGTTATACACTGCCTTCTTTTGAGGCCCGAAAAAAAAAATTGTCTCAGATCGACCCGGAAAAAAATTTCTTATAGAATGGGGCCTGTAGCATCCATAATTTCAAACAGTTCCAAGATTGGGCTACTAGTTCAATAGTTACAGCCCTTTGAATTTTCTTTCGAAATTGGTTTCCAGTCTATAACTTTTGATTGAGAAGTCTAATCGAAAAAGTACGAATTGTTTTGGATTCTATGCACTAAAATTAATAAGAATAGGTGTTTTCCCCAGAAATTTTGGTGCAGTCGATTTTTGGTAAAAAAAGAAGGTTGTACACTGCCTTTTTTTGAGGCCCGAAAAAAAAAGTGTCTCAGATCGACCCGGAAAAAAACTTTCTTATGGAATGGGGCCTGTAGAATCCATAATTTCAAACAGTTCCAAGATTGGGCTACTAGTTCAAAAGTTACAGCCCTTTGAATTTTCTTTCGAAATTGCTTTCCAGTCTATAACTTTTGATTGAGAAGTCTAATCGAAAAAGTACGAATTGTTTTCGATTCTACGCACCAAAATTCAAATACTATGCGAAGTATTCGAATACTTTACGAAGTATCCAAATACCTTGCGAAGGATTCGAATACTAAATATTTGTAAAAGTATTTGAGTTACAAATACAAATAGTGCTTCCATAATAGTTATTTATATAACAAGAGCGCGAAGTTCAATTTCGCGCATTGAGACTGAAGGTATTTTGACGAGGCGAAGCCGAGTCAAAATATCAGTCAAATGCGCGAAATAACTTCGCGCTAGCGTTATATACAATATTTTTTCTACAACTGAACCGATTGTTAATTAAATTTGCTGTTTAAGTTCAACTTTGTCACGTGCGCGAAATACTTTTTTATTATACCTGAATCACAATCTCCGTTTTAAACACTCAAATGCGTGCGAAAAAGGGCCTTTAAAACACACGTGCTTTAAAGTTGCTAAGTAACGGTACTTCAAGTATGACTTTTGAAACTGTCATCTGGATGAAATAAAAAAATCCTCTTAGGTCGCTTTCTGTAAATGCAGAACATCTCTTTGGCTTTTGTACCTATCCTTTGGTTGAAGCTTTCACAAACGCGCGTAATTTAGGGTATGCTTCCAAATCTGTTCCACTTTTTAATCGCAGCATTGCTTTAAAGTTTTGAATGAATGCACCAAAATATAGAAGATTTAAATACCTTTGACATTTCCTTCATATATGCCAGCATTATGGATGCATTTAAGACTTTATTCGTAACTTCCTATTCATCCATGGAGACAATTTTTCATATTCTTTATAATAGGCTTTACTGGAGTTGGATTTTACACCTATCAACGTTTGTTTAGATTTTACAACAATCGATTTAATGGACGGTGTATTATCTTTTCCAACGGAAATCGTTTAATTCACAAAGACGGATTTTTATAAGCAAACGTCAAGTGACATTTCCATGGCAATCGTGAAATTACGAACACCCAGCCCACTTAATTAGACATGTATTCGAGTGTAACGTCAATATGATTTCATTGAATTTCCTATTTTTAAATTATACTGCAGGTATAATAAAAAATACTATAAGATACACGTGTATAATTGGTCTTTAAAGCACTTGCAACGTTAAAGGCACTCCGCTTTGCGTCGTGCCCTTAAACTCGTTGCACGTGCTTTAAAGACTTGATTATACACTTGTATCTTAATATACTATTTTTCACTGTTGACGATTTCGCGCACGTTGTCAATAGCAACCTTACTTATTAATTAACCGTTTAAAAATCTAGTATTTCGCGTTTCGAAATCCGTCAGAAAATGACAGGTTTTTTTGACAGTTGTAGAAAATAGTTATTTATATAACAAGAGCGCGAAGTTCAATTTCGCGCATTGAGACTGAAGGTATTTTGACGAGGCGAAGCCGAGTTAAAATATCAGTCAAATGCGCGAAATAATTTCGCGCTAGCGTTATATACAATATTTTTTTCTACAACTGAACCGATTGTTAATTAAATTGCTGTTTAAGTTCAACTTTGTCCCGTGCGCGAAATACTTTTTTTCACTGTTGACGATTTCGCGCACGTTGTCAAGGGCAACCTTACTTATTAATTAACCGATTAAAAATCTAGTACTTCGCGTTTCGAAATCCGTCAGAAAATGACAGGTTTTTTTGACAGTTGTAGAAAAAAGTATTTAATTACAAAGTATTTGAATACTTTAAAGGATTTAAATACTAAAAAGTATTTACAAAATCGAATACTGCCCAGCTCTGATGTGTATCAAGTTCAGTCTTTTAGGAGTGGATTCTTCCATTAAACGGAAAACACATACATTACAAGTGAATGCGTGTTAAGAATCGTACGTAGGTTTATGGATTATGTACCAACATTTTTAAATCCAATAAATGTTCACTTTGTATACAAGTTCCAAGTAACACAGGTGGTTCCCGAGGACCAAAGTTACTACATCACTTTTGTATCCCGTTTCTAAATAATTCTTTGCTAAAGAATTTGAAGATGTATAATGTTGCTTAATTGTGCTCTTACAATTTGTTCTCCAGGATTTTGTAAAAAGTATGTAAATTATGTACCATTACCACAGCAGTACAGCAATAATCATCCTTTACTTCCTTGAGAGGTGGCCAGCATTCGCAAAATGTAAGGCTTTCTCGTTAAAATTTCCCACCAACCATATCTACATTTTGATCTACCGCGACTGTCGGACAGGAAATTGTGTTTCAATTACATTGACAACCTCTTTCCAGGAGAGATAAGGTAATTTTTATAATACGCCCGACGACGCCGGATATCGATGAATCATTTTTAAGACATTTCAGAATTTCTACCCAATTAAGATCCGGTTTTATTATGTCGAAAGATTTATTGCTCTTAATGAAATTAATTATATCCAAAGCTCCTTCGTCCATATAATTCATATTTATATCGCTTATCGCTTATGCTTGGTTACATTTTTCACCGTACGAAGATTAAAGAAAAACGCAAAAATTGCAAACCTGAATCAACATGTGTCGTGCGGTAATTACACGTTACCATTGACTTCCTCCAAAAAAATCACACTTCATCAGGTTACTTTGTTAGTCGACTAATTGAAGGGTGGATCACTTATTACCGGGCATCGCAGATGCTAAAATTACCTTTTATTATAACGTTTATTGCTGAACACTAAGATTTTATGCCTCGTAACGGTAGGTGAGCGCATGTTTT
>NW_022170249.1:42460960-42475881 GCF_008802855.1 Photinus pyralis
TAGTATATTAAGTATGGAGAACGGTAAGGGATTTTACCGTTCGAAGACAATTGTTTGGAGGAGGAGCGAAGCGACGACTCCAATTATTGTCTGAGAACGGTAACCCTTAACGTTCGACGTGCTTATAACATTTTTTGCGCGATCGAAATTAAAATTATGCAACCAGAACCAATATAAATATGCACTAAGAAATTAACAAGCAGAATAAATCGAAATGATCGAAGTGGTATGGTGTCAATCACTAGGTAACCAGTTTATTTGTCAAAACTGAAATGAATAATTTCTGATGCATGTGTCTGATGTAGTTTGCTAGCTTTGCACTTCCTTTATGACTTTATGAGCGAGGTATTCGCCGGTGGCCGAATGGTATGTCGAAAATTCTTTACAGAACAAAATTGTAATTGGAAAAAGAAAAACGAAAGCACATCTTCAAACACATTGATCTCTATTGCTTCAGGTTTAAATGAAGAACGTGTTCTTTCTATAGGAAACATCAGCGCAAATTGTACGTTTAATGTAACAATAATTAAAGATTAAATGTAATGTAAGACTGTTAACATTGAACTGATTGTTTTTAAAAAGGCGTCGGTAAGTATTTTTGCTGTTCTGTTTTTAGATCGGTAAGTAATTTTGGCGTCGTCGTAATCATAGCAACTGGTAAATTCCACGTACTGTCATGGAAACACACATGGTAAATAGTCAGAAATGACCGATCGCGCAAAATCGTAATTTTATCAAATTATTTCTATATATAAAAGAGAAATATTCGAGAAACGGTCTTGAGCCATTGTTGTTCTTAACCAGCTCATAACTTTTCGCATAGCCGAAAATTACCTTTCACATGTTACTGAAGAAACTGGCAATATGATTGCAGCTTGAAACAATTTATATACATTGGGATACGTTTGTCGGCATGAAATTGCCTTCAGATTCGAATAGTTGACCTCTTGCTTTTTGTTCTTCATGATGTTCGTAGCAATCAACATTTAAGTACGCAAACAGTAAGTTGGTATCAATTTTCAGTTCTACTTCTTGAGAGTAGTGATCAATGAAATATTTGCATCCATTATAGTCCAAATTGAAGAAACTATCCACAGCCTTTGCCATTTGAAGACTTTCTTCGGAAAAACGTTTCTTCATGTAGCCAACTGTTTCATCTAGCTAGAACTCTGTTATATACATTGCTGCGCTAGTGATCACAGCTTGGGTAGCAAGCGAGTTCAAAAATAAAATACAGGTTTTCAGGGCAAATAAGTACAGCTGCATACACGAATTATGATTAGTCGCATGGCGCGGGGGGGGGGGGGGCTCTTCCTAGCCCCCCCACCCTAGTTGCGCCTCTGGTTCATGATCAGCCGAATCGAATATCCGGCCCTGACGTGCAAATTTTAGTACTTCGTATACAGGGTGGTGACTTGCGTAACGCATCATAGGGATTTCAATGTAAAATTTATAACATGCAATTATTGGCTCCCCAAATTATTTTAGAGCAAAAATGTATTAAGGTCTTTTGTAGAAAAAAATTTTTTACGTAAATCAACCGTATTAGTTTTTAATTTTTTGCATACTAAAGACGGAAAATTGGAAAAATAAAACCCGCATCTTTTTCAATAATCTGCGATGCCATGGAATTTTCTAAAACAAAAAGATATCAAGTTATCAATTAGCAGCAGTTCGAAATGGACTTTATGATCGATTGGTTACTGTCGTGCAGTTAACGGTGACTTATTCGAACATTTATTGTAAATTGTTATATGAGGAAACCGTTTTTAGTAACTTGGACTTTCTTTATGTTGAATTCGCTGTTCTAAATATAATACTTTTTGATAGAATTTGATTTGTTTTATAGCAGATATTCCATGGCATGACGGATATTGGCGTAGTTTTTGTATTATAAAATTCCATGGCATCACAGATTATTGAAAAAGATGGGGGTTTTATTTTTCCAATTTTCCGTCTTTATATGCAAAAAATTGAAAACTAATACGGTTGATTGACGTAAAAAATTTTTTTCTACAAAAACTCTTAATACATTTTTGCTCTAAAATAATTTGGGGAGCCAATAATCGCATGTTATGAATTTTACATTAAAATCCCTATGATGCGTTACGTAAGTCACCACCCTGTATAGGAGTATAATATAGGACAGGTTATGGAAAAGTTCAAACTGAAACTTCCTTTTTTTTAGAATTGAAGAAGGGCACGATGTTAGGTAAATACTATTTGTCAACATTTGGACTGTGGCAGTGTGTCAATTGCAAAAAATTGAGAGCAATTTACGTACGCGTAAAGCACTGTGTAATCAAGAAATCGAACAAAATAATAATAATACAACAAAAATTAAGACCAGTTCTAAATATAGATTAGATTATTAATTATACAATTAACAGTCTATTAATACTTGGATATGCAATGAGTGTATTCGTTATTTATACATACGATAAGTGGCTGCATTTATAACGACAGATGTTTAGATCGTATATTATTCAATTATCACGTTCGTATTACACACATCGTGAGCCGCACTGATTTTCTGTTGATTTATTACCCTCATTAACTCATAAATTACTGTAGGGCATAATTTATATTTTCTTTCGTGTTTTATATTCACAAAAATTAAAGAATACTTACGTCCTACAACTGATCGTAAAATTTGAAGCCATAGTAAAATCTTCATAAGCTGTCTCCAACTAAAACAAAAAAAATCATTAAATCTTGTAAAATTTCCACACAAATGAAATATAAAATAGAAAAATCTTTGAACTGTGAGAAGCCAAGTTGACCATTGCATCCATCCCCGAAACCATGTGCACTATTTATTTATTATTTATAATGGGGTTCCAAATTCTTTTAAGTTATTAAGTCCAAACGGTTCAGAAAACACATGAAAGCATTTATTTGTGAATATTTTGTAAATCGCCCAGGCTATAAACACCACACACCATCGTGAACCCTTAATGATTGAGCGAAAGCATGTTGAGGACCCAGAACAACAGAGACAATAAACAAATAAATAAATAAATAAATAAATAAATAAATAAATAAATAAATAAATAAATAAATAAATAAATAAATAAATAAATAAATAAATAAATAAATAAATAAATAAATAAATAAATAAATAAATAAATAAATAATTAAATGCTTCACTAATGAAATAATTTGCATTAGATAAGCAGCATTGACCCAAATATTTTGGACGGTGATCCTATCCACTTCCGACGCTTCACTTCTAAGATAGATATTCTCCTCCAGATCTACCACCTCTATTTGTGCGGACTTCACTGTGAAAATTCCTTGTAGACAAATAAGAAAACATTATTTTCAGACGCCATACAGATAGATTAATAGACCTATACACCGACAACCGACAAATATAATTACATTTAATGGCTGTGGGGGAATAAGCCAACATTTCGAGTGTCTTCATTTAATTTTAGTATGTAAAAGCTAATGTGTAAAATTTCCAGCATTCGTATTTTTTTGGCTGCACTTTATTGGTCGACTAATCTATAAGGCGCAAGCCTGCTGCCATGCTAAACAAGACGAAAGTACTCGGCAGATTTTACCACTATAAGATCTGACATCTGCCATTGTCAACAATAACGCATTTCTTATATTTGGAAATACACTAATAAGAAACGTGCATTTTCGTACATTAGCTTCATAACGAATTATATTTCAAGACGTGTATCTGGCATTGGGCGCACAAAACAGGGACAAGTCCGACGGTGAAACCTAATTCTCGCACGTAATCTCTTTTCACTTATGCCCAAGACCTGTAGGGTGAAGATCACCTAAGGACGCACAGTTTGAGAGTTGAGATCATTCAAGCTTGCATCATTGTGTACTTATAATAAAGACCTTGCACGCAGAATGTGCACATCTAATGAGTAGAGTGTGCACAATGTGAAACTTGAAATTCTCCATCGCTTTCATACAGAATTTGGTACATTTTTGAGACTTCTGGTACACAAAACAGGTACAATTTCGATCGTGAGACCCAATTCTAAAATGTACCTCAATTCAATTACGCCCTGGTGCGTGGCGAGGAACATAACCAGGGTGCACAGTTCGAAAGTTGAGATACTCATTAACATTTCAGGATTGCACGTGGCTTAAAGCCCTAGAAAACTGGCATAATTCAAACCCAATTCTAAACGGTACCTACTTGCTTCACTTTAGCCAAAGACTTCGTGCAGGGCAAAAGTTTCGACTGATCACTCATATCGTACCTTTTTAAAACACAAAATCAAAGGACTACGTATCCTACAGTAAAATGTTTTCGATATTTTCTTAAAAAAGTGATTTTCCTTACGAAATATTAATAAAAATTATATGTTAAAACGACTTGTCACCGAATGCGAGAAGTTACATTGAATAATCAAGGACGTTCCATTTTTCCTTGCTATTTCTAATTTAAAGTGCTCCAATTGATCCATTCAAGTACATACGTATGTATATTTCGCCTATAATATTCGCTGCCGTAAACATCTTAGAAACTTATATGTCGAAAAAAGAAGAAATTTCACATGCTGTTTTCGGTCACTTACTGATAAGACTGGCGCATCTCAATTTACCTGCTTTCAGTGTAATTTAGGATTCGGGTAGAGTAACGTCTTATAGTTTCTTATAGTCTGTGTTTTTAGCGCATTTCCACAAAAATAAAAAAAATGCGCTATTGTGGCCACTTTGTCCGTCCGTCCGTCCGTCCGTCCGTCCGTCCGTCCGTCCGTCCGCTAACTTTGCGACGCTACTAGTTTTTTTATCTTAAGAGCTATTGTTCTACTTTTTTCGCTATTTGGTTCGTTATGGTGTCGAGTCTTGTACCAAGGAAGGAATTTTTTCTGTACCGCTTACAAAAAAATTATTGTAAAAAAAACAAAAAACCGTTTTTTTACATGTTCCATAATTTTACACTTATGCCGTTTATTAACGATCCTAGAGATCGTTTATAATTTTGCATTGCTATCTGTCGCCTGCCGGTTGGTCTCTCCGTCTGTTCCTTTGTCTGTCTGTCCATCTATCTGTCCGTGTGAACGATAACTTAGTTTAGAAATGTTCGATCGCTTTTACATCTCCGTTAGTTATGAACTGAATTGCATGAAATTCAATATGGGCATAGCTTTAGCCATATAATACGCAATGCCAAAAGTTGAATCGAATCGACTCAAAATTCACAGTGCCCTTTTCGCATCTCGACCATTTATAAACCGAATTGCAAACTTTTTTACTTATAAAAGTATTTGAATGAAATTTGATCCATAGGCACTTGGAATAAAGGAAAATCAAACGCCAATTTCAAAATTTGGTTTTGCGCATGCGCAGTGCCAACTTTTTTTATTTATGGAAGAATTTAAACGAAATTTGATACATAAGCACTTCGAATAAAGGAAAATCAAACGCCAATTTCAAAATTTTGTTTTGCGCATGCGCAGTGCCAACTTTTTTATTTATGGAAGAATTTAAACGAAATTTGATACATAAGCACTTCGAATAAAGGGAAATCAAACGCCAATTTCAAAATTTGGTTTTGCGCATGCGCAGTGCCAACTTTTTTATTTATGGAAGAATTTAAACGAAATTTGATACAGAAGCACTTCGAATAAAGGAAAATCAAACGCCAATTTCAAAATTTGGTTTTGCGCATGCGCAGTGCCAACTTTTTTATTTATGGAAGAATTTAAATGAAATGTGATACCTAGGCACTTGGAATAAAGGAAAATCTAGCGCCAGTTTCAAAATTTTATTTTGCGCATGCGCCGTGCCAACTTTTTTATCTATGGAACTATTTAAGTGAAATTTGCTACTTAGGCGCTTGGAACAAAGGAAAATCTAACATTAGTTTTAAAATTTAGGTTTGCGCATGCGCAGTTCCAACTTTCTCATTTAGAAAAGCATTGAATGAAATTCTTCTCATAAACTGAAATTGAAGTAGCACGTCAACAATGGATTGCCCATGTGCAACGCTATCTTTCATATTTGTGGCGGGATTTTTACGATTTTAACAGAAGTTGCATCTTACAAATGGGAAATGAATGCAAGTGGAAATGCGCTTTATGTAAATCGTTTACGATTACTTTTTAACTTGTTTGTTTCGGTATGATCGTGCGTGAGTGTTCAAAATCTGAATTACGCGAGGAATTACGTCATTCTTGTAGAAAACGTATGTATTATCTTTTACATTGTTTAGAATCACTTGCTTTTTAGCGCATTTTTGCAAATTTATTTGTAAAAGATAGCTTTTAATCTCACTTTGGCCGGCTGGCTGGCTTATTTTATTTTATCAAAAATAAAAATTACTAAGTTCAGTTTTTGAAAAAATACTAAATATGACTTTATATTATCAACATATGGTATATAATCACAATTCACATTTGAAGTCAAGTCGTTGATGTAAATTAAAAATAACAGCGGACCAAGGGTTGTTCCTTGGGGAAACTCCGTGAGTCACTGGCAATTTCGTTGGTAACATATGTTATGTAACTAACAAATTGACTTCTGTTACTAATGCTAAAGTTATATATTCCCAGTTTACTAAGTAGAATATCGTGAGATAACAAATATATATAAGCCTCTCAAATAGGTACCTATTTTAACAAATTGAACGGAAATTAAAAGGAGTTTTGTAACCATTTTTATATATCGGAGTCACTCGTGTTATTAAGGCATTTAGGAAAGTATCTATTGCAAAGTACTTTACGAGTTATGTGCGAATTTTCAAAATACGGGACCAAATGGGGTTTAGGGCAGTGAATCCCGTCAATATAGGATAGGACGTAGGTATATTCAAGGTGGTAATGCATTGACGATATTAGTTACTAATTACTTAACTGATTTTTGACGTCGACTTATTAAACGAGTTAATTCACAACAAACCCTAGGACAAACTTTTAACACACTTTTTTGTATGTATGCATGCGTACAGGGTGTAAATCGAAAAGTGTTTTTCTTTTATCATAGTCCATGTTTATAATGTTTGTAAATTTTTTGAATTATTCAACACCTCTCTGGTAAAGAATAAAAGTATCTATCTAAAGTATCTATCATGGCTACTTAGACTAAAAACTCGTGAAAACAGATTCTTTATAATTAATTTTTACGCGTACAAAAAGAGGTAGAATAATCGTTTCACATTAATTACTTAGGTGCAGAATTTATATCTCTATAACTTTTATTTGAAGTATTTTTGCGTAAAATAATTAGGAAACGTTTGCGCAAAGAAAAAGTAATTTCCCATGTTAAATGTCACTTTTCCACTTTTCGATTTACACCCTGTACATAATAGTTTATTAGTGATGATATTATCCCGACAAGTATTTTCACACGTCATTGTTTCACAGGCATAAATGGACATTAATTAAAAAACCTATTTTCTTAGACAAATTACAATGAGGTAAAATGACAAAGGACAAAATAAATATACTTACCTACATTTAGACAACAAATATAAACATCTCCACAAATAGACCTAGCAATCTAAGTCATTGAAACTATTGTTGAAAAATTCGTTTAGTGAGTAGAATGCTAGACATTTTAAATATTCCTTTACAATAGGGATTGATAGTAAATCTAAGTTTTCAGTTTTCGTGGGTAATGCATTATAAAACTTCATCCCATAATGTGATACGCCATTCTTTGTTTTATTGAGCCTATGAAAAGTTATGTAAATGTGTTCTTTGATCCTTGTATTATATGTATTTTTTGACATAAAAAATAGAGAACAACCGTAAATATTAGTATTACATCTGTGGTATTACCATTGTTTAAAAGTATTTAAACAATGGTATTACCTACAGTACATATAGTGCAACAATACAACCAGAACAGAATGTAATAATAACTTCGAATACTTAGATCCGTACGACTGCAAAAAGTATTCCTCAGAAAGGAAGAATTCGGAGTTCATTAACCTTGATAACAATTTGCTAATTGTAACATAGATAATATATTAAAATTTATGGCCATTTTAGTTTATTGTCATGCAACATTAAGAAAGGTTAAAAATATGCGATCATATCATTAGAGATATACATCGTCGGCGTCATATACAATTCATCAAACTAAAATAATCGTTGTATTTTCAATTTTTAACAAGAAATAATTAGTCAGATGAAATCATGCCTAAGAAAAATTACATAACTGAATATAATTCAGTTTGATAAACATAAATATATAGGTCATTTATTATCGCTTGATATTTAGAAATATTTTCATTAGGTCAAGAGTGGTCAAGACTTTTGAATAGAATATTAGTTATCATATCTATATTACGACCGTATTGACATTATTGATGCTCTTATTATGATACATTAAGCTAATTAAAGTCTCTACGTATATTATTTCGACATATAACCACTTGGAAATTCACATGGAAAAATGTCAAACAAATTATTTTCTAAATCTTTTGTTTAGAAGTACTAACCTGTAGAAACTCAATAAAGCTTATCTGTGCTTAGATAGATAAATTTACGTTCAAATGCATTATGGTTCTTAGAGTAATAAAAATGTTATTATTGATATCTTTTTATACTCAACGAATTAAAGAATTAGAGCAAATCATTCGTAGTGTTAGGCGCCAAATATTAAATTTGTAATATTTTTCACGACGATATGCTCAATTGACTTTAAATAATTTCTTAATAATCTCATACGATTAATTTCCGCGTAATTACGGGATTAATATCAACACATGATATCCGGAAAGTTATCACCGGGTTGTTTTTACGTAATGTCGTCTGAGCTTGGCCTTAAAATAAAATATGAATAATATGTATATGCATTTCAAATTATATATATTAAAATTATAAATTTGAAGTTTCATAAGGAACCAAAAAAATTAAATTCTAGTTAAACATGAATTAGGTATTAGGTAGGTAGGTGGTAAAATGTAAATTAATTCATTTTTTATATCTTACAAAGATGGCAATATAATTTTGTGGATGTATAAATTAGGAAAAAATAAACTAGACAGATGGGAGGACAAAAGAGCACATATTTAAGTGATTTTTTTTGTTTTCATGGGTAGTCGCCGTCGTCTCCGTAGCCGTTGCGAGTGTTGCGACGTATCATAAGCAAATAAATATGAGTTGTCCAGGTTTATTGGCTTATTGCTCTGCAAAAATTTAATAGTGACTTACTGTCGGTACACAACATCTAAACCATTGAATAAGAAGTATAACTACATAGGAAAACCTGAAGTTGGTGTAAGATGTGTTGCATACACTGCAAAGTGGTTAATTACCACAAATATTGAAGGATATTTGGCCTCGGGCAGTAAATAATGACTATTTTAAACAGGGAAATCAATTATACTTAGGGGTCCTTTGTTTTCCTTGTTTATCAGAGTTGAACGGTGTTGTCATATTTACCAGATCCTTATATGGAGGTAGGTAAAGTTTGATTGCTTATTATGTAAAGATAATGGTCCTTAGAACAGTTCTTGTTGTTTTCTTATTAGATTAAACTACATTTTTTACTTTATTTATTGTTCCTTATGATCTTACATTTCAGATCGATCCTCCCTTACATAATATTGTTATTGGCATTGAATAAAAGCTTATTGAATATTTTAATCTAGTTTATTCAAACTCAAAGCGCTTGCCAAAAATCTGGCAACGTTGAAATTTTAAAGAAGTAAAGAAATCTGTGGTTCACTTTCCCCCACAACAGAGGGACGACAGAATCCTGGGCAGAATTTCTTATTTCATCAGTTAACACGGGCGTTATACTTCTTTAAGGTGCTTATTCAATGATCTAAACTAAATCTGATGGCTCTTGAATATATCTATGTGTTGAACACATCGGTGGACGGGCGAACACCCTTTTTTACATTCCCTCAATATTTTGCTCCGTAGCATTTTACCTTTTGCTTTGTCCTTCCCATCCTTTATCTTCTTTTATATCTTCTAGCGCCGACCTGTCTCATTGAATTCTTGGGATGAGCGTTGAATTTGTTTCCAAACAATATATGTCCCTGCTGTACTGTCAGACATTCTCTCTAAAATTTCTAATGAACGCAGTCTTCTCTTTTTTATAATCTCTAGGATACTGTTTTCATAATAGTTCTAGTGTAATTTTTGTTGGTTGTTTTTTCGTAATAGTCTTGTAACGAAGCACTCGGGTTATGTACCGGAATTTATGAACACACCGTACATATATGGCCGCTACCCGCTTGATTGATGGTATCTAGAGGCGCTTCGTTACGAAAAGTGTTGTTCCGGAATTATTTATTTGTAGGAGTTGAAGACAGAAGGTACCTGCTTTAATTAGTGGAGCCACCCGATAAGGGAAACGAGACCTTCTAAACAGCGTACAAACTTATTTAAATTTTGTTTCTCAGTTTTTTTGTAATAAAACCGGGCACAATTTTTATAGGTTGTACACAGAAAAATAAGGTCTTTCGAATAGCTTAAAAAACATTTTTATTTGTTACTCAGTTGTAAACGTTGACTAACAAGACAAAACGCAAACGGGTAAACGTCATCTTTAAACGCTACTGACTTGTAAAACTGACAGCCGCCGTGTAAAAATTTTACAAGTTAGTAATCTAGTAATTTCATTGGCCAGAATTAATGCGAAGTCTCTGTTACATGGATAATATGATATTTTAGACATTTCTTCGAGATCAAGTTAAGAACTAATTATTTACGTTTACAAATGAGTAACAAATAAAATATTGTACATTATACGCCAGGTAATAGTTTTTACTGGCTCTAGGAGATGACAGGCTCGCCTGACGGCTCGCCAGTCAACTTCTCCTATCGCCAGTAAAATCTCACTTACCTGGTTAATAATGTAAAATACTATAGGTTGCTATTTGAAAAACAAAAGTTCGATGCCGTTGCGGCGCTCGAAAATGTTTTATCAAAAATCCGGCTCGTTAGTTTTCGTTTCAGTATGCTTAATATACATGTCCAAAATTTGAACAAAATTCGTCGAGCCGTTACCTCGAAAAATTGCCAACTGACGCACGTACGAACCTACGCACATACCTACAGACGGAAAAATGTTGTTCTTTAAAAGTTGCTTAAAATGATCTAAAACGTCGACATTTGATGAAATGTCCAAAAAACGGTGATCACAATAGCCACCTACCTCAAGCTAGAAGCTATAATGATAAATATCATTTGAAGCAGTGCATTGGATAACAGTCTCGCTGGATATCACAACCATCCGCCATCGTAAAGAACCGGTCACTTAATTTAGGCATTTTACCTAAATAGTGATCCTCTGTTTTGGTTCACACGAATTCTAAGAATAAATCTTGTCCCATTGAACTTTTTGCTTCTTTGAAATATGTAATTTGCGAATGTTTAACTCGACCTGATTTGGCAAAGACAAAAGTGCATACCCCTAACCATTCTATACATTAACTGAATAATTATCATAGCGACCTAATTTTTATAACCATGAACGTTATTGTTATTAGATTTTATAGGAAATCCCATTTAAGAGGTTTGTTTATGCGTGCAGATGCTCTACATTCGTTAATTCATATACAATCATCATCACTTAAACTCAGATTTGCTATTTCAATATCTGAATTCCATGTGTAAACGTAATTTGTACCGACAGAAAAAATCTGCTTTAACGATATACACATAGAAAATGTGATGAGAAGAGTGCGAAATGTGTGTACATTACAGAAATTTAGAACTGTTAAATAGATACGGAAGAAGACAATAAATTAGGTTACATCGTCAAACCGAATTTGATCAAATCAATTTAAATAGATTATTACCACGACCACAACTGTTACTTAAGTAACAGGACACTTAGTCAAATATTTGCTTAGCTTATTAATGGAGCACATTTCTAAAGATGTAACCAAACTACCTACATCATTGTATGTGTTAATAACACATTTAGTATGCATAACTTGGAACTGTTGTTGATATCATCCAAATACACTTAACAAAATGCCATATCCAAATTTATCCCTGACTTAAATATACGAATTTGATGGGTTTAATAAGACAAACATATTCAATCCGTTTATTTCAGCGTCACGCGTCAAAGTAATGATGGTGTACTAAGTATTGTGAAAATTACGAAAAAGGATGTACGACTGAAAAGTTCACCAACCCAAAAATGCGTATTGGGTTGGGGTAGGGCGAAAAACAATATTTTGATGGTGCTCCAATTCGTTATATTAATTCTATTTATGAGCATTGTCAACTAGACACGTGCTAAAATTGGTACAAAAAATTAATTCAGATTCACTGTGCCCACAGAAGAGATCAAATGTTATCATTAATTATTACATACAAATTTAGGTTAGGATACATCGAAATTGTAATTCTAACAGCTAATGTTCACCAATTAATCAAGTAAATTAATTTTCTTATTAATTATATTTCTTTACGGTGAGCGTTTTGCGAGAATTGGGGGTACATATTGAAGAAAATCTGCACTCCTTGAGGTTAATCTCAGATGTAGATAACCTCTCTAAGTAATAATGTACCACATTCATTAATAAAATTGTGCAAATCGTTCCGGAGATGCCCACATATAAAATTAATTCGCCTAAACTAATTACATGCAGGTATTTTATTTGTGCAAGAATGATCTAATACGCCTACTTCAAATTAATCTTATGATAAATAAGTAATTTTTCCAGTACTGTTTCATATACGAAATGTTTAGGTTCACTTTTGGCCACTTTAACGGCTCTTCTTTTTATTTGAATAAAACCATTACTGTCACCGTTTCCAAAAGTTAATCACTTAATTTACACACTGCAATTCGGGCATAAATTTTACCGAACACAATTTTAAAATATAAAATTTTTCATCGATCGATTACTTTTAAGTTAGGTAATGCAAGAGAAAAATTAATCACAATGAGTACCTAACTATTTTCTCATTACCTTTATCAACGGCAGTAATTAATTAAGCGTAAGAACTAGTTTAACAAGAAATAAGTGCAACTTACCTTCCTAATTCTCTAAATTTCAAAGTCCCCATAACGTCTTATTACAAAATTATTAACTTCACTAAACACAAAATGATTTTTTGTTAATTTACCCTACTTCAGACATTTCATAACTATACGTTCAATTAAGTTCTATAAACAATGTTTGTATAATCTGCTCTAAATTTAATTTGTAATTGATACTGAAGTCGAAATTCTCATATCTTAAGTTTGTATGAAGTACATACATGAAATAAGTACTACACTTCGCGAAATATGTAAATATCGTGTATGTCACTCCGAGGTCTAACGACGACTACGCACCATATCTTAGCGCCATTACTACCCAATTCTTGAATATTATCAACAAAATGAATCAGGTTATTATAAATTAAATTAAATGATATTGGACGTCAGATGTAAAGTTTAATCAATGCAATTAATTAACGATTCAACTGTTTCAACTGTGACACAATTCAATGTGTATTTTAATTTATGGTGGTGGTTAGAGTAAGAATATGTCTATTGATAGGTGTTAAACATATTGGCACGTTTTTAATTTATGAGTAAACAAAGTAACGTACCACACAAAGAAAGTGATGCCACTTTAACGTAGAAGAAAGAGTGACTTTTAGGAAGTAGACTAACAATGGAAAGAATTTATTGTCTTATGCAAAGAACTTAATGGGCGCCCACCAATTTTTGATTGTATTTGCCTAGAAAAGTAGGTGGTCAATATTGAATAGAGACATTTTAAAGCTGAAATCCTCGAAGACTAAATAGGAAACGTTTCATCTGAAATATGCGTAATTTAATGCTAATTTAAAGGTATACTTATTTATTATACTGCAAATATTTCATGTAAGCCTCCTTACTCAGGTGATAATTGCTCGTATTGATTGGTAGAGTAATTTTGTGTTAACTTTGTGAAAGCAGTTGTTACCCTATCAATTAGATACGGAAGTATTAGTTATAATAACAACCATTTTAAAAAGCTTCTTATGATATTTAGGTCGGCAGTAAACTGTTTAGAAAAAAAACCGCAAACGATTTGGACATACTTTTTTGAGCCTCGAAGTTAGGCATCGAGATGAATCTAAAATTAACAAACACCTTTGCCATATTACGTCACCAGTTTACCTATATTCAATATAAAATTCACATAAAAGAAGGACATCTAGCACCTATAAAGAGATCATTTCATATGGCTGGTTCAATAAAGATTAGTTGTTTACATCAAACAATAACGATATTTTGGGTACCTCTAATAAAGTCAATTTAAATGGACAATGCTTCTATACGGGGGGGCAAATCCAAAACAAATTTTTAAACGAACCCAAGACTGGTGAAAAGTTCAGGTTTTTGTGCCACTTATTGATGAATAAATTTGTTGTCCTCTGCTAAAACATAGTTGACATCAGAAAGATAAATTAAATGGCCTATCAGAGTAGTTTATATACAGATTTTGAAATGTTTATTGCTAAACAAAACAACGGGCACGGCAACTTGAGGTAATATCAAAGCCGTAAATTTAAAATATTTCAAGTACACGCGGATATAAAATGGCTTTTTACGCATCTAGTGCCGTTCCTAGTAGCTGATTAATTGTTTCGATCTGAAAAGTTATAAATGACATTAATAAAATGTTAGATGTTACCACTATTTGTTATGGTGAAAGTATGTTATTCACAAGTTTCTGATGCGAGGTTGACACTGTGGTTGATACCACTGAGTTCTTTATGTCTTGTTGCATGTGATACTACAGATAAGTCAATGGTACCACCATACTATAACCATGTCATACGGTAAAAATGTATCACAGATGCGATATCTATGTATAAGTTGTGTGTACATTAAATAGGTTTCGATGAAACGAAATTTAGATCAAAATTATAATTTCCATCGATTTGTTTACGCCTACTATAGTGTGACAAAAACTAAGATGAGTTCACTATTATTTCTAATTTGGTAATGCAAAACATCTATTAGTTATGTGTACCTATATC
>NW_022170249.1:42475981-42495935 GCF_008802855.1 Photinus pyralis
TCTGCTTTGTGAAAGATTTCACGAGGTTTCGTACTATGGGAGATCTATACTGCTTTTCTCCTATTTTGGCTTAGTAGAAATTCTCCACAATTTTATGCTGGCCAGTGAAAAAATAACTGCGGGCTGTTTAAAACAAGTGCATGCTGATGGTTAACAAAAAACCGCTGTAGTAAGATACGGTAGGATCCCAACAGTTCTACTTTTCGTTTTTACCATGAATCTCGGGAAAAACTATACCTATTGATTCTGTTTTATTAAAAGTTTCACCAAAAAAAGTGGCAAAGGGTCGCGAAGCCGCAAGGCTCTATCTTTAAAAACAGCTGAGATACACTGCAATCTCAACCACTGTACACAGCATTGTTGGCATTTTTAGAAGGTCTTTCCATCGTGTGACACAGAAGCCAATCAATATAGGAAAGTCTCAAAAAAAGAGGGACAGGGGGAATAAAATTCCCTAGATTTAGATTTAACCATTTTAGTTTAAATTAATACTTTTGTATGGGTCAGTATTTACACTACAGAAAAAAGAATTTGCATTTGCTAAGTAAATACGAATGGCGGAACCATTAAAATGAATCACATTTACGGAACGTAGTCCTAAGTAAAGGGGTGAAATATGAATAGGAAATCCTTTAGGATAACCAGTCAGTAAGCGTGAAATCCACCGGGTGCGAACTTTATAATATTCAAGATCTTTATATTATTATGGAGTTTCCCCCGCAGTATTGTCATTTGTTTCACACGAGTACACGGGCTGCCCGAATAACTTTATTCTGTGGTTATTAAATCGGATTAGGTAACCTTTAGGTTTAGTAACTCATTTATGAACTTCAATCTTTATTACGGCCACGAGACGGACGTATACCTTTTTCAGAATCTTGACGTGCTTGAGTGACGCAAAAAAAGTTTTGTGGAAAATTTGGACGCACTGAATAAAAAAAAATGTGTCCATCCGTGTGATTCTATTGCATAACTAACGAATGCGACTGCCGTGTGCGTCTGCATAAAAAAATAAAATGTGTCTTTGTTTTCTGAGAAGGCGCATCTGAGTGGGTTTAAATATTGACAGCCGAATGTGTAACAAATTGTTAGTTAACGATGGGAGTGCAAGAACTGCTGGCCAAGTGTTACTAAAGCTTAGTATTCATGGAAGTAGGACACTCCTGCACGCAACAAATGGCGATACACAACAGTTTGAAACTCAAGTAAGTGTAAGCTTTATACCCTTCTGTAGCTACGTGCGTACCTAATTTATTCAGGTTACCACTGGCGATGTATATTTACTACATTTTCAATTCGTGTTACAGCATTTCCATTTTATTGAAACACAAATAAATGAAACAATGCTAACATGCCGTAATAGCACAAGGTGTAAGCAAACCTCACGGAGTCATACCTACATTAAAAAAGAAGGTAATTTACTACAACACAGTTCAAGATGGGGGTTAAAAAAATTGTATAAATTATCTGTCCCTCTCCCGTGCTGAATATTTCATTTTCATACCATCCCGAAACTTGTTGACGAGAAATGAGTTTCCAATAACGTTTTGAACCAAATTTTTAGTAACATCAGCAGTTTTGCGTTAATTACACATTACACGTTTCTGTGAATCTACTACTAAATTCAACGATCCCAAATTGTGCGTTACTTGCCCATCGGCCTATTTGATAATTTTTAATCTATTACAGTAGGTAAGTGGCGCCTGTAAATACAATGCGATCAAACATGAGTTGCT
Source organism: Photinus pyralis (assembly GCF_008802855.1). Lineage (NCBI taxonomy): Eukaryota > Metazoa > Arthropoda > Insecta > Coleoptera > Lampyridae > Photinus > Photinus pyralis. The sequence continues at coordinate 42,477,718 of NW_022170249.1, forward strand.
GTCGAGTTACCTTTGGAATTTTTGTATACATGGGAAAACGTACTTAACTTGAATTTCCAAAGGCGACTCGACAGCAACTCATTTTTGATCGCCCGTTATGTACTGTCAACAAGCAATGTAAAGTAAATAGTCTATTACTATGGTTTACCATTAGCATTTTACACAAAATTGGCCACCTCCATAATATCGATGTTTGGTCAGTAAACGAACGAGCATTAACGATTTTGTAGACTAATAATTAATGATGTAGAAAATCTAATACAAGAATATATTTACAAATGCGATTCAATTAATTTAAAAATAAACCACAAACGATATATCGGCGTTTCGAAATTTTCCGTAATTACGCACTTCCAATAGATGCTATTTTGATTAAAGACGCGCTTCGAAGGGAAATTAAATTAAAAATAAGGCTGTTAATTACTTCCCCTTAGTGTTTTATCGATTATGCTAATAACGAGGTCAGATTGAACAACTAAATTCTGCATGAAACATAAGTTACAAAAGAAACGATGCGTACTAATCCATGAATAAATTAATTGATTTTATTACGGCAATATTGGATTTCCTCTATAAACACAAATTGCTAAACTTGTGAATTTCATTTTACAGTCGAATTTAAGACGTTAAAAAAAACATGTTTCCAATTTTAACGGTTTTGTCGATGTATTTCTCTCTAAAATGTTATAGTACTATTGATTGAAAGAAAGCCTGTCAAATTTTACCTCGGTGTAGATTTTACTAATGTTCAAAAACCCACAGATACCAAATTTCGTCGAAATCAGAATTTTTTCGCACCTCCAAGTAGGGGTGCACCCTTTCGTGGTAGGAATATTGAAAATTTTCTTTAAAAATCGGATAGGGCATACCCGAAAATCTATTCAAAGACGTGCCACCCTGCGTGCCACCGAACTCTTAAAAAAATTAAAGAAGAAATGCAAATTTCACCACTTCTTTGGGGGTGGCTCGCAAACGAAACACGTTGGACCCTCGGTTTCCTTCCTGAATGTATTCCCCAGAATATTATTTTTTAATTTCAAAGCAAATTACTTTATTTTTCATTTGCCTATTTTAATGCCAAATATATCTGTCATATGAGATATATAAAGCAGTCTATGACGCCCGAGGGCATAATGGATTGTCATTTCATTATGCCCTCAAAGGGCCTGTCAAATAATATATTGACGGATCATATTACGTAATAAAAAAAGATCTTACTTGATTCATATGAAGCATTTTAATGTTGGGCAAACACTAATCATTACATTTGTACCTATATTAGAATTGCATTATTTGGAACGACGAAAAATAAAATCTTGTATGCACCTCAGGCATTACTCGATATTTAACCCTCGGGCGATTTACAATCCCTCGGGCCCTTCATGCATAAATAACTATTATATGAGAGTCGCAGGCCGCTCTTAATTCTATATGCCTTGTTTCCTGTCAACAAAATCAGGGTGCTTGCATTCACATTTGGCAAATTTCCTTCTAAACTGACTTTTCGGAAGACATGTCTATGGATAACGGATGCATGCAAGTTCTCGAAGATTTTTTTGCTGATCATCGAGACTTGATGAACTTGATCATTGGGCCGTATGAATAAAAGTAAGCAAATGCTTATACTTGCAAAATTCAAAGTAAATACTCGTAACTGCCCCTTCATACTGGTCTGTTTAGCATGGTTTAGCAGCGCTGCACTGCGTCCTGTCCTTCTGCTTAGAAGCGCTGCTAAGTCGCCCTGTGCGAAGGAGCACTTACGAGTATATACTTTGAATTTTGCAAGTATAAGCATTTGCTTATTTTTATTCATACGGGCCATTATTTCAATTCCTTTGTGTGGCGAATAGGTACATATTCCAGCTCTTACTTGATAACTAATTGTCTTTTTGCACATTTAAAGAAATATACCCAAGCATTAATTTTTAGTTCCACTATTCTACCCGTACGAGTCCCTCCTGTTTTTCACAATCTTGCTTTAAGAAGTACAAACAAAAAATAATTCTCCAGCGTGATTATAAATTATGATGGTAAACGAACATTAATCTTAACTAACGTATGCTTCCATAATTTTCATAACTAATATTGAACGTAGTTACGAGAATGTCAGAAAGTGTAACGTACAGATCGCACGCTTGGGAGTTAAAGAATAATTAAATTAATGATCTGAAATAATTATACCGCTTGGGGAATTGGTAAACGGTGAATAATGTAAATCATTAATTATGGTAAGACGAGAGCATTTGCAAGTATCATAATTTGTTTCCCCTACATTTTAACGTTTTTTTTTTTACATACAAGGCACTATCATGAAATACAATAGTCCATATACTCGAGGTCCGTGAAGTTGCTCCTGGAAGTTGAAACGTACAATGTATCTGATGTTAGTTTCGGGTTGGTTTTCGTTAGTTTGGGCAAGAGTGACGATACTTTGGTATTAACGCTATCGTAAAATCAAAATTGTCCGGGCGTGCTTCACAATTCCTGTGACATTTGCTTGAATTGTTAGTTCAGAGATCATTTTTGATAACGTTTCTGCAAGTTTTCATTAAACCGTCGTTTGTATTCCCCTCTTCCTCGTTAAAAAAAAGAATTGAAATTTGTCCGGGAATACGTGACACTTCCCTGACATTTTCTTGACTTGTTGGTTTAAACATACCATTTCGATTGAATGCTGTTAGTTTCTGTAAGTTTTCTGAACATCGTCATTTGATTCGTGTTTCCTCTTCATTGGTACTCGATACTTGATACTTTCATATAAGCCTCGCGTCGCCGCCTCTTGTGGATTGGGGGGTTACTGGGTGATATCCGACCCGAACGGTTTCCTATCAATTGTGGGTAGAAATCTTCCAGATTTTCCCTAATGTATGCGTTGGTTTCTTCTCTAATCCTTTGGTTAATTTCCTGTGAGGCTGGGAATCCCCTCATTTGATGCCCAGCGCCCAGGTGGTCATCCTATTTGATCCTATTGATCGCTGTTACTTGTCATTAAGGTCTTAATCCTGATTCGGGCGATGGGTGCTGTTCATTGATTGCTAGGAGAGATAATTTAATTGGTTTTTGGTCATTGAGACCGAGACATGCCCCTTCAGTCTATCTTTGGTCACCCCGTATTGTGTGGGGGAGACGTAGCCATATAAAATAAAATACGATACAATACAGAATAATTGGGTCTTACGAGGGAGCTAGTTGATTTATTTATTCTGTTACGACGGGGCGTATGCCTATCAGCGTATTGAAGTTATTGTCGAACTCTAAAAATACTGACGAGAGACTGTGTAAAAAAAACAGAAAAAAAAACCGCTGAAATTTGGTCAGAAACGTTTCCTTTTTAGTCGATCGTGCTTAGACCGAAATCATTCATTTTTAGAGTCTGACACGATGGATTAACACCTTTACAAAATATTTTCGCTCAGCTATTTCTCTCAGTGTAGCTTCAATTGTTTTGACGTTTTATCCCATTCAGGGTATCTGTGCTTTTTACTTGCACTATTCTTGGTTGGACTTTGTACCATTTTCAGTCGATCCTTGTATGTTTCTTCGCCATAGATTTAGTCAAATTTGTATAATCTAACATTTTAGGTCCCGATGACGGATTTTTAGCCGAAACATGTCGCCTTTTACTGAAGATTTTGCCTTTAAATAAATTTCAATTTTTATGGGGATGGTTTAGTGAATTTAACCTCCGGTCTAGCTATTAACTGAACAATAACGTTACAGCCACACGAATTTTTTATTTGATTTTTGTTTTTCTAATTGCACAACACCCGATAAATTTCCATTTCGTAGAAGCCTTTGTTTTAGGTGGTCTAGTTCATTATTGGCAATGGCAGCATCCAACTCCGGAAATGTTAGAGATACTTAGACCTCACATATGTGTCCTGATGAGTAGGTTACTCTGGGTATTTTGGAGAATTTCGTTCGAAAAATGATCTGCATAAAAATAATTGTAATCCTTTTAACAGCCTGCTCAACATCGCCTTGTTCCATATAAGTACTTCTGCCTGCTTCTTGCGGCATCCAGATGCTGAGTACCTTGAAATTTGCAGCTGCCACTTGGGTTCGCTCTACTCTATCTAAAGGTCTCTTCAGAGACTGTAAAATTGATCTCCATTCCAATTTTGGGAAAGTTTTCCCGGGCAAATTTTAATTTTTATACCAATGACGGGGAAACAAACGACGAATTTCGGGAAAATTACAGAAACTAACACAATTCAATTGAAAATGGTGTTTACCACCAATTCAAGTCAACGCCGGGGAAGTATTCTCGGGCAAATTTCAATTTCAAACGACGGTTTAATGAAAACTGACAGAAACTAATGCAACTTTATCGAAAATCACCTCTGAACTAACAATTCAAGCAAATGTCACGGGAAATGTGAAGTGCACCTGGACAATTTTGATTTTGCGATAACATCAGTACTAATAATAGAAACTAACGTCATTTTTGTCAAAACTAACCAAAACCAACTAAAAGCTAACAGGTACATTGTAAATTGACACAATTGACGGAGCGGACCTATATATACTCATATTTCTCTATATTTTCCGGCTAAAGAATCAGAACGAGCAATATCATAAGTAGCTAAATCAAACCACCCTTACTTTGTACGTGAAGTAAATAGGGAAAAATTAGTTACACGCTTACTGTTTCTAGAGAACGCATTATATTACTTTCCAACTTACTATGTCACCGATAATAACGCACAGCTACTGATAAATAAATACTTCTAAGAGTTTATTGAAAATAAAAACCTTTGGACCAGTTAAGTCTAAAAGTTGTAGCTATATGTTCCTAAAATGTGAACGCCTGAACGGCTATCGGAAATGTGCAGGTGTAAAACAATGAATCAGGAAAGAAATATAAAATTAAAACGTTGCGTTTTCTCCCGCAAAGTCCTACGTGGATTGATTTATGTATCTAAATTTGAAACATTAATCAAAACCAAAATATGTAAATTAAGAAGCTTATTTATTTTCAAGATTAAAAATTCATTTTCTGGAATGTTAACGTGAAACGTATATTTGCTTACGCCTTAATTATTTACGAAATGAATATTCATTTTTATATGTTAAAGTAGTTTAGTAGCATTCTAGGACAATAAACGTTGGGGTTGCGTTATTAAAACAAGTCAATGATGTCAACCCCTACACAATATTTCATTCGGAATTGTTCATGTCTCGTTCAAATGGCTTCTGATTGATATTCTTCTTTATGCTGACGACATCCCCAAAATTAAAATTTCAAAACTATTTAAATCACACAGCATTTTAAATTAAAGCTGTTAATAAACAATAGTGTATAAATCAACCACCCTTTTGACATCACTGAACGATTTTTGGCTGTTTTACGGTTATTTATAGTTTTTCCGGGTTGTTCTGTTGCTATCACAAACGTAGGTATATTATTAACATGTTAGTTTCTACTGGAAATCGATTTTACCTGTACTCGCTACATTTCAGCAAGCCGAAACTATAGGACAAGCTGTGCTGTAGGCCGATTTACAGCCTAATTAATTTTGTCGTATATATCATAATTTGTCCATTTCGCATTTTAAGATTACATTACCCAACGGCTGCTGCAACTGACAGTGTGCCTTTAAATCGTAAACGCCAGCTGGGAGTACTGTTAGATGCGGTTGTAATTTTAAACAAAAGAAGGTATACCTCTATTGCTAGCAAGAATTTACCAGATATGCATCAATTGTAATTAAATTGAAATGTAATTCATTTTTACTGTAAAAACCTACTAATTAGATGGCGAAGAATAAAAAGGTGTTCAACTGAAAAGTTTCCTCTGTTCTTTTAATATTATGGTATGTACCCGAGCATATCAGCAAAACGTGTCTGCACATCGGTTACTTTGAATTTTTTCACATTGTTGTAGATAATTTATTGCTACTTTTTTCGAGCAGAAAATGATTGTACATTAATTAATGCTATACAAAAGGAAATATTATGTATGACGAGAAAAAAATGAAAGCTATAGGGTAGTTACCTGCTCTGCATACACAATGTGGTAAAAGAAGCTCCAGGATACCACCAGAAAAGTACAAGTAAAAACCCATATTGGCCAAGATGAGAAAAAAGAGAACGGATTTGTAAAAAAAATATGTACAATCCGTTACAATGATAAAATAAAATACAAAAAGCACAATAAACACTAAGAAGAGTGCTTTGTTAAAATAAGGATACGTTGTGAAGAGTTAGCTGTGAAAAGACTGTCGGCCTTGTGTAAAACAAATCAGATTGCGCATGCGCAATACATAATTTTTTGATCGGTATCAGTTTTCCTTTTATTCGAGGTGCCTACATACAAAATTTCATTTAAATATCGTAACAAATAAAAAAATTGGGATTACGCAAATATAAAAGTTGTAATGCGCATGCGCAATATTTTTTTGCATCTGCATAGTTGCCTGAAGTTTAAGAAATATTTACTAACACAGAAAACCGGACATTCATATGTTCTTTGTAACAAGAGTTATAAGAGAAACCCTTTTTGGATGTTTGGCCAGTTTTTGGGCGGTAACTTTTTGGCCCGTTACTCTACGTAGCCAAAAAACAATAGCGACCTTTCATATATCCCGAAGAACATGTGTATCAATTTGCAAAGCGATCGGACAGACCGACGGACGGACGGACAGACAGACAGCAATACAAAATTATAAACGATCTCGAGGATCGTTAATAATGAAAGAAATGAAAGGGATGGCTAAAAAACAAGTAGAGGCGAAGGTAAAAGAGACGGGAACAATGAATTGAAGTAGGGGGAAATAAAGTAATAGTGGCAAAAGAAGAGAGAAGTTATGAGAGGTAAGGGAAAGTTAATAGGTAGAAGGATATACACGGTTGACGATTTGACTTATGATGAAAGAGAGGTACAGAGTCAGAGAGAAATTAGAGAGATAGCGGAGGGAGAAACAGACAAAGACAAGAATGTAAGACGGGGAATATAAGAGATTAGTGGTGGAAAATGTAGAATACAGTTGGAGTAACGAAGAAAGAGGAACAGTGTGACCAGAGGGGAGAGAATGGAGAGAGAATGGAAGTTATTACTGGAATTAACATAAAAGAGATCTTGAAGAATATTAAACGGGAATATGGGAAGAGATCGGGACGGGCAATACACATACATGGGAGGGAGAGGGATTTCTGTAATTGATTACATATGGATGAGAGAAAGAAAGGGAGAGATAGAGAAGGAGGTGAGAGAACAGAAAAAAGGTACAAAAGAATATGTAAAGAAAAAAGATGAAAAACAGAAACAATATGAGGAAGAAATCGGGGAAATAAAACGAGAGAAGACGACAAACAGAGTAAAAGGGAAAAACACAGTTAGTGGGAGAGAAATACAAATACAGCACTGGAAGGTACTACAAGGAAAACAGGAGAAAGGGTGAGTGATAAAGGAAGAGGTAAGAGAGGAGGTGGAAAGAGATGAGATATCAAGAGAAGAGATGGAGACAGATTTAAATATAGTATATTTGAATCTGTGGATGGAGTAAATTGAATTGAAGAGACTGAAGAAAGGAAAGGCGGCAGGGAGGAACGAAATAAGAAACGAGACGTGCAGATAGTATTAAGGAGAAGCTGAGAAAACTAATATACAAGGTATGGAAAGGAGGAGGACTACCTCAAGAATGGAAGGACGGGGTAATAGTGGCGGTTTACAAAAGAGGTGGCAAGGATTGTATGGAAAATTATAGGGCAATGGTACTGAATGCAAGATTAAAAAAAGAAATGGAAGAGAAGAGAATGTTGGAGGAAACACAAATGGGCTTTAGGGAGGGGAACAATCGACTGTATATATCGAGGGCATAGGGTCATAGGGGCGTATAAATCAATTTAGTAAGTAACTGTGGGGCATATTCACATGCGGCCCTTTGGCTAAGAGTTATAGCGAACACAGACGAACGGGCGGACAAAAATCTAATATTATGTACCATAGCTCAAGCATGAACTTTGTGGGTCCACATATATTTATACAATATCGTAGAAATCAAGGTGAAGTCGAAATAGCGAATGTTGTAGAAATAATGAAGAAGTAACACGATAGAACGGATTGGGAGTGAATGCGTCGATGTATCATATATTGATTGAGTGCCGCCAGACCGAAAGGCCGAGAAGAGAGTTAAATCTACCATTTGAAGATACAACTGATGCTGTCAATAGATTACTGTTATTTCTAAGTAGAACTGGTATTTTAAGGAAACTATAATTATTACAGAGAACTTATTAAATAATAGCTAATAGCCAAAGCAGCTGATGCTAAATAAATAAATAAATTTTTAAAAAAATATATCAGAATTGATCAGACATGGATGTGAAAAACTGTATGTATATGTCACAACGTCACAACCCCTTCTCTCACAGGCAATGAAAGATTGATAACATCTTTAATTGGCAGTTTATAATCCATTCGTGCATAAGGGAGGGGAGAGAGGCATAAGATTCATTAGGCCGAAAATGATATTGAACCGATTTCTTTCGGTTACAATCTCCCCCTTTACCCTCACTTTTAATTAATAATTATTTAGTCTATCTTTTAAAGAGGTATGATTTCAATCATACATTCCACTCCGGTAATTTTAGTGCAACTGCACGTGTATTGATTTAGTCTTGGTTTATATGACATATTAATTTCGGACGAATGTGCTCATGTATAACAAGTAAGGAATTTGCATAAATTGTGCAGTTATTACTATGTATGTTATGTACAACTCGACAGGCTGCTATAAACTGTATTTATGACTTTATGTTGTGGTGTTCGCTACCACACTTTCGAGTCAGATTTAAATTGATACTTTGTTGGGGTTGTATACCTTGCAAAATTTAAATTAAAAAATAGCCGGATCTAAAGCATAGCCATTTGTTACTGTGGCTACCGTAGTAGGAAATGAAATGTGTGTACCTACTTACACTTTCATATTAGGGGAAGCGAAAGGAATGGCTGTATTCTGTTGTACCTCTCCACTCACCTGGAACAAATCAAAACAAATTTATAATGTCGTAGACAAATATAATACTATTTTCGATATTACTATATTGGTACTATCGAAAGAAGCTAGTGCGAACCGTATATTGAAAATGATTTTTCTTTTCATATCTAACATACCAACTTTGTGTGTATCCCTAATTCCTTAGAGAATAAAACGAACACCGAACTTACAATGGCAAAAATTGAAAGTCAGGCAGGGTCCCCAATCTATGAAACACGATTACGTCTTTCATAAAATGGTTATTCGCTCGGCAATGGCGTTGAGGTGACCTGAACTGAATCCAGTATCGCAATAAAAATGTGTTTCAATTTAAACGTTCGTAAAACCTTATTACTGTACGTGTTTGGTACTTTCTACTTGTTGAATAAAAGCAGAACGATCCGATGTATTCTGGGCCGAAAGTCGAAAGTGAAACTTGCTTTGCGCCACTCCGGGAAATAAGATTCCTATATAATGTTCTCCAAAGCAACGTCAATTAATATTTTTCTGAATAGGTTCGTGTGTTAAGAAGACCCTTTATTTTGTCTCAGCAATTGAGTGAATCCTTAAGAATTAAAGAAATTTAATAGTGCCTTGTGTTCATTCTTGTTTTCCTAATAATAGTGAATGATACAACACAATAAAATCTACTAGGGGCAGGTAGTTTAAAAATTATTTACATTATTAAAAATTAAAAAGGTGATGAATTTAAATATGTGCGTAGGTAGTAAGTAGCACAGACAGACACATTGAACCTTATGTTTTGTTTCAGGAACTTTTGAATCTACTGATTCAGTAAGAACTACCTCCAAAGGGTATAGACGTTGAAAAGGTCGGTTCAAGAATCCTTAGGTGTCTTCGCTTTTGCGACGGAAAACTTTCCATCACGTCCAGAGTATAACTCCAAAATAACACCAAAGGGCCATTGGAAACGACGAGGATTATCAGCTCCGACTAGCAGCAGGAGCTCCTCGATTCTTAAAATTCTGAGACATTGTAATAATCCGGTTATTATGAACTACCTGATTACCACAATGTCGCCTATTTTTTCATTGCATTGCATTGCTCAATGACTTCAAATCATTAACTAAAAAAAATTGAATCTCAGGGTCCAACTGAGTTCCGAAACAGAATTCTACTAGATTTCCTGATCACTTTGAATAATGTTAAATACAGGATGTTCTGATTGTCACTCCCGAAACTTTAAACGAAAATTACGCTACTTATGCGCATTCTTTAGCAACCCAGGAGGGCATACCCTTATTGTCGACTGGTTTACTGTATGTACTCTGCGAAACCAGTATCCGAAACTCGATATGCGAGAACCAGATCGTTTTAATTACTGATCAGTATACAGTTATAAAATAAATCAAAGCAGTATTGACCTGATTTAATAACTAGGTATATAATTCTTGTGGATTTGAACACCTTCATTCTATTATTTCCAAATACTTTGGTACGAGAAAGGGAAAGTCACTTTCACAATAGCGCTAATGTAATTATTTCTTTCTAATCCCAAGGAGCACTAAGTATTGTATGAAACATGTTCGCATAGCAGCTTTAAAGTTGTTTATCCTTTTCCCAGCACAAATAGTCTCTAAATATGTATAAGCTGTTTGAGATAACCGGGTTTAAGTTAAAGTATATATAACCGTTTCGATTTTTCTACAAAACTTAACAATATAAAGATTACGGTAAAGCCATTTGTACGTGGGATTCGATAACCTTGTATACATCGAATATGTATTTGCTCATCCATTATTCAAGTGTTGGGAATTTCGAAACTAAAGGTGAATAGGTATACCTCAAACTTTCATTTTTGTTTACTTTATCGAGGTGAAGAGGTCGCTAATGCTGTGGTAAGTTACCTACCACATTGTATAATTAATGCGTAACTAGTCCGCCAAATTTTACATGAAAACCTTGTGCGTGCGAGTCTGCTCAGCTTTCAGGATATTCATAATAGCTGACATCGGAGGGATTGAAAGGTATTTTAAAATTGCGTATTTCGATTCTGGATAACTTTCCTTTTTACATTTAAATTTCGTCTTTGAGACATAATTAAAAACTTTTTGTAAATTCTACATGAATTAATACAGTTTTAACTTTGAGTTTTCTGAATAGCGCTAAAAGCTTAAAAGAACTTAACTCTAAAGAAAGTTGTTGCGTATTTTACACAAGCAACAGTACATTTTTCATATCAAACTTGGATTTACCTAAAGTTGGAGTACAAATTACACATTCATATTTCCTAACACACCTTTCACACCAGGAGTTTAATTTTCAGAAAATATCCTTTATAACTTTGACGTACACCGTTAAAGTAAAAAAAGGCAACAAACGTGGACATTTGTACGTTTTAGTGATGTTTTCGTTTGTGTCATGCCATGACACATATTTTGGCTTACAGTCTCGATTTCATTAAATATCCCTCGCGAAAGACAAACAAACCTTCTTTCTCTATACATATGTTACCGTTGGTGTTCGGAAAACCGTTAAAGTTCAGATTATCTAGTTAATATGCAAATTATCTAGTTAAAGTGCGAAAAATGCGATTTTTTGGCAGATTACCTAAGTTATATTCTGCAGATGCACTATATATAATCCACAGATTAACAACCATAGTAGGTATGCGTTAATTTGAAAAAAAAATGGTTCTTATAACATTAGAGTTGATTGCTATACTCAGTAAAATCAACTCAGTAGTATAGCAAATCTTGTTTAAATTGTGAATAAATAAATAATTACAACATTTTTGAAACAAACTATTAATTAAGTATGTACGTATGTAACATTTTTAGAACCTTACTGCAATGAAATCGTTTATTGTAGGTATACGTGAATCACGTGTTTTTATCGCTCTTTTCAATACTTTTTCGCACAACAATTTAAAATGTGTTAATATGCAGATTAACTAGGTAATCTACAGATTACCACTAATTTAAAGGAAATTTCACACTTTAACGGATCTGAATCGTTAATCTGCAGATTAACCCATCAATGTGCACATTAACTATAATATACTAATGCTGTATTTTACACAGAAAAGTAATGTTTGCAGATCAGTACCGGTTTGGTTTAAAAGGGTCTTGATAACCGTTCTCCTTTTCGACAAAATCTACTATAATAAGATTTGTTTATTTTTGTCTTTATTTTAGCTTTGTCGCAGTTTTACTTTCCAATAAAATATTGGGATGCTCTATAACGCTATCGTGCCTTTTGGAAAATGTATGAGTTTATGATTAATACAGAGCGATCAACAACCAAAGCAGGTTACCTTAATTTGACATAGAGACATCACCTCTTTATGTCATCCATGAACGATGTGATAGAAAAGGTGATTGTGATGCATATAAGTTTTAACCAAACTCGTAAGTTGATATCTCTCGAATTCCTATTACATGCACCTTTCAATTTATCAAAGTAGAATTCCTTTTCGATAAGGGATTTTCTTACCTACCTACTTGGATTATATTTATCCTATCTACCGCTGCTTCTACCCTTAGCGAATCTAACTTAAACTTCTTTAACGTCAGTAACCCGATTAGTTTCTATCTTAGTTCATGTGACCTATTTTAAATAACTCCATGAGTTTTGCTACGTCTGTGAAGTATCTCGGTATCTTCCGTTTGAAGAATTATCAAACTTTGAACGTTTCCAATTCACCTAAACTCTTTATCTAATAACTATTTTCTGAATAGAACTTGTACTAGGTACTTTATATTAGCCATACGATTTGTCATGTATGATGTTATGAAATTGCGCAAATAATAAACTTGCAGAATACTTAACGGCACTCTGCAAGAATATAATTGCGTCCAGAGTAAGTACAGCGTGAGAGTTTTCACACGCACCTTATTTAACCTGTCGATCAGGCTCCATCCTAAAATGTGACATAAAATGAATCTTTAGTACTATATTCACGTTTAAAATTACAAGAATTTGTTTATCTTGAAACATAACGGAATAAACCTGTGTTATAGATGTCATGAATTCGGACATATCAAGTCGAATTGTCCTAAGAAGAAGCTCGACAAGAAGAAAACTGACGACAAGAACATGTTTTGTGCTATATCGGATTTTTGATTCTGACGCAACTTCGCACATGCGCAAAGACCGTAATCTTTTCGAAAACTTTTGAAACTATGACGGCGAATAACTCTACAATGAAAGAACAATTCGTTGCAAATTTTAATTTGGCTGTGTACGTCGATAGTGCGAGCGAAAGTGTCAACTTAAAGGATGTTCTCCATCGGCGTGAGATTCCCACGAATTTGCTTTCAATGCCAAAGATGGTGAGCTAATGAATTGTAACGAGAGCAGTTATTTAGAGAACCAAACAATCAAAACTAACAAAATATCTCCGCCGTTACTTTCCATCATTAAGTACGCGTTTTAATTTGATTTGCTCTGAGATAAGCACATGATCTGGTCAGCTCAGCTCAACAAAAAGAATGACGAAGTCTGTGAACGAATAACAAATGCTAACCGTGAATTTGATTTTTATCCTTAAATTGCCGGACACTAAACGAAGAAAAAATTAATGTCTGCCTATGAATACATAAGTCATACAAACATCTAAATTTTCTTTGCTCACGGAAATGCATGTAAAAATGAAGCTATAGAAACGTCCATTTTCCCAAACTTCAATAGAGTTGCCCACTACTCACGATCGTGCTTAAAAGGTGGCGGTACGCGAATCTGGTGTCGGGACAGCATCAATAACATAACTACCTTAAACCTTAGCAAATACTGTGTTGAGAAAAACTTTGAGATATGCGACGCTATCTGGAACAACAATTCTAATACCAAAATAAACACTAAAGTTGTCATTTTATCGTGTTATAGGTCACCCGATGGCGATTTTAATGAATTTTATGTCCTATTAAACTCTGTTTTAGATATTCTATTCCATCACAATGTACATTTTATTTTATCAGGTGATCTAAATTTGGATCCTAAACGTGACGAAAGATCGTTCAGTATGCTATGTAATCTATACTAAATACATACAACATGCATAACATAATTTGTGCACCCACACGGGGCAACTACACACTGGATCACATCTTCACTAGCTTAAGTAATGTAGATCATACTGTAGAAGATAATTGTATTTCTGATCACCGTAGTATACTTTTTAACTCAAATCTTTATAGGTTACCCAAAAATTGCCACGCTCGAAGGAGTACCAGAATCATCACTAGTGAACGTATTGACGAGTTCTACACAAAATTAAATAAAGAAAATTGGTCATCGATAATGACAGTAAAGGACATGGATATAGCATATGACCTGTTTAGCGACATTCTTACACGCCACTTTAACCACTACTTTCCGCTCCGCACTATTAAATGTGCTGAAAAAGGTAAGCCTTGGGTCAACCGGGATGTAAAAAGATCGAGCTCCAACCTAAAATCGTTATTCGCGATTCAAAAGCAATTTCCTCACTTAAAACCATTTTATATGAAAAAGAAAAAAGAGCACATAGCGCTAATCCTTACTACTCGTAAAACAAACATACAAAACAAGATCCTAACATCCGATAACATGGTCAAAAGCACATGGACTTTCATAAATCGAAACAAAATAAAAAAGGTTATCAAAGACATTAATCTACAAACAGACAGAGGCCTCATTAAAGATCCGGTAGAGGTAGCAAACTATCTCAACCACTCCTTCAAACGTGCTCCTCTGGAGATTATTAATAATCTAGTGCGGGACGCAAACTGTCTATCCCTCTCTGGTATCTCTTCTAATCATAGAACGATTTATCTTTTACCATTCTGTGAATCAGAGGTTCTAGAAATAGTGCACAAAAAATTAAGAGCAAGAGGTCTTCAGGTCCAGATAGTTTTCCCTGTTTTCTGATCAGACAAGTCACTCCAGCCATAATTATTCCCTTAACTTAATTAATTTATCACTCTTAACTGGTCGCTTCCCAGAAACCCTGAAATTATCTAAAGTGGTGCCCGTACACAAGATAGGTGATCTAAACGACCCCAACAATTATAGACCTATTTCGATTACATCATTGTTTTCAAAAATATTCGAGTACTGTTTTTTAGATAGGTTAGAGCGTTTTATAAAAAAATCGGAGATACTAGTACCAAATCAATTTGGTTTTAGACCCAACATGTCCACATCCGATGCCATACATTTCTACTATCGGAAAATACTTCATCATATTCAAAATAAAGAGGCACCACTTGGGATTTTTTGTGACGTTACGAAAGCATTCGACTGCATCAACCATGAAAGGCTTTTTCAAAAATTATCCAGTTATGGAATTCGAGGAACCTCTCTTATGTGGCTAAAAAGTTTTCTGGAAAACCGAAAGCAGTTTGTGTCCCTAAATCATAACATTGACAACAATACGATCAATCTTACATCTGATACGATTGACTTAGACATTGGCACTCCACAAGGTACCGTATTGGCACCTATTCTTTTCACGCTATACACAAACGACATCGTTAACTGTATAAAAGGCGACGCAACCCTTACTCTATATGCCGACGATACCACTGCGGTCGTCTCACATCGAGATAAGAATGAATTACTAAGAAAATGTATTATAACCGTACAAAGTTTGTCGAAATGGTTTACTGATAATGTTTTGTTTCTAAATCAGAGTAAAACCAAAGTTGTACAATTTCATAACTACCAAAATAGAAATATTCTAGATACGAATATTTCTATTCCCGGTCTCGCTCTACAAAAATCCAACAACGTCAAGTTTCTTGGAATTATTTTTGATGACACAGTGAGTTGGAAACAACAGAATGAACACTTAATAAAGATATTAAGCTCCTGTTGTTACCAAATTCGGTATCTTCGTTCTTATCTTGAATTGAGGCAACTAAAAACGTTCTATCACGCATGCGTTGAATCGCGACTAAGGTACGGGCTGTGTTTCTGGGGTTCCTCGTCCACAATGAAACACGTCTTTATAATACAAAAACGTATCATAAGATGCATGTTTAAAGCAAAACCTACACAGTCTTGCAGACCAATGTTCTCACACATACAAATTCTGCCTCTTCCGAGTTTGTATATGTTAGAAGTAAGTAAATATGTTTTCTGCAATAAAAAAGAGTTTCGGGTACGTTACGCTAACAAGCTCCCCAGGTATGATCATGAAATTGATAGAAATGGATAGAGGACACTTTAATAACACGTTTAGAATAAAAAAATTTGCGGAAGAGGGCCTAAATTTTCCACAATCTTAATTAAAAGTTCACCTCATTTTCTGGAAATCTGGTGTTATTTTACGTATATTTTGTAATTCTTAAGTTGGCGAAACTGAAAAATTTTATGTGACAACTCTTTTTCCACTAATAAACACAGGTGACAGTAAATTTGTGTAGGGGGTTATGTTAACTTCTTCGTCTACTAAAATGAAATGTGCTGGATTTAACGTGTATATTAATAGAATGTAATAAAAGTAGTACAACAGGTATAATATACAATACAATTTTAGGTTTTGTTCGACTTAAACACCAAATAAGCGACACTTCCATGTGACTGACATTTTAATAACACCACTTTTTGAAACTTATACAATCTAAACTTGAATGCATCAGGGAAGAAGGATGTCGTAGAGAAGGTTGCATGTGGCAAAAATCGATTTCTTGGTATCGCTCACCGAGAGGGGAAACCCGGGCACTTCCTGCATGTTTCATATGAATCGCTGCTTAGCATCCACCGCCTAATACGTTCGAGAGGGGAAGGAACATCTCTCGCATTTCCCATGGATCGCAGCTACGTTAGCGATCGCCGCTTAACTTGGAACGCCTTTTTCGTATCCATCGCCGCTTAACTTGGAACGCCTTTTTCGTATCGATCGCCGCTTAGCATCCACCGCCTAATACGGTCGAGAGGGGAAGGAACATCTCTCGCATTTTCCATGGATCGCAGCTATGTTAGCGATCGCCGCTTAACTTGGAACGCCTTTTTCGTATCGATCGCCGCTTAACTTGGAACGCCTTTTTCGTATCGATCGCCGCTTAGCATCCACCGCCTAATACGGTCGAGAGGGGAAGGAACATCTCTCGCATTTCCCATGGATCGCAGCTACGTTAGCGATCGCCGCTTAACTTAGAACGCCTTTTTCGTATCCATCGCCGCTTAACTTGGAACGCCTTTTTCGTATCGATCGCCGCTTAGCATCCACCGCCTAATACGGTCGAGAGGGGAAGGAACATCTCTCGCATTTTCCATGGATCGCCGCTTAACTTGGAACGCCTTTTTCGTATCGATCGCCGCTTAACTTGGAACGCCTTTTTCGTATCGATCGCCGCTTAGCATCCACCGCCTAATACGGTCGAGAGGGGAAGGAACATCTCTCGCATTTCCCATGGATCGCAGCTACGTTAGCGATCGCCGCTTAACTTGGAACGCCTTTTTCGTATCGATCGCCGCTTAACTTGGAACGCCTTTTTCGTATCGATCGCCGCTTAGCATCCACCGCCTAATACGGTCGAGAGGGGAAGGAACATCTCTCGCATTTTCCATGGATCGCAGCTACGTTAGCGATCGCCGCTTAACTTGGAACGCCTTTTTCGTATCGATCGCCGCTTAACTTGGAACGCCTTTTCCGTATCGATCGCTGCTTAACTTGGAACGCCTTTTTCGTATCGATCGCCGCTTAACTTGGAACGCCTTTTTCGTATCGATCGCCGCTTAACTTGGAACGCCTTTTTCGTATCGATCGCCGCTTAGCATCCACCGCCTAATGCGGTCGAGAGGGGAAGGAACATCTCTCGCATTTCCCATGGATCGCAGCTACGTTAGCGATCGCCGCTTAACTTGGAACGCCTTTTTCGTATCCATCGCCGCTTAGCATCCATCGCCTAATACGGTCGAGAGGGGAAGGAACAAAACATGTAGGGAACTGCTTACTACTATTATGATATAATTAAAAACACATGTAGAATACTTGTACATCATTATTTAATGTTTATTATATCGTGAAAAAATAACATAACCTCTTAAGAAATTAAAGTTGGCACCGAGGAATTTTAAGAACACTATAACCAACTTAAAATCAACAATGTAATTTGAATAATATAACCTCACTTACGACGAAATGAAGTGAACTTTGAATGAAGATTGTGGAAAAAGTAAGGCTTCTTCCGCAAATTTTTTAACTGATAACGTGTAATTAAGGTGTCCTCTATCCATTTCTATCAATTTCATGATCATACCTGGGGAGCTTGTTAGCGCAACGTAACC
>NW_022170249.1:42496035-42554814 GCF_008802855.1 Photinus pyralis
TTTTATATAGAACTTTTGATTAATGTCAATCTGTCAGTGATGACAGGAGTTCTTATAGACATTTAGCAATGACACAGATGCAGCCGGTAAAGTGACAGGTGCGGCCGGTAAAGTGACAAGCGGCAGGAAATGTAATCTCATCTCCCTCCGTCATGGAAACTAAACTTTCCTGACAGAAACTAGGCATTCCTTTTGGAAAATGCGCTAAAAGTGAACCAGTCTATCAGTAAAATGACTTCACTTGACTCAGAAATTAAAGTACTCCGCCCTAAAGGGGTCTCGCAATTTAATGTTTCCTTACCAATAATGTGTCACATTCCTGACTGTTATGTAGATAACTATTACGTTACAATTTGTTACAATGTAATTGCTAACATCGAATGATCCTCACGCTCCCACGCTGGCTATTTCCCTTTACAGTTTATTGCTCTGGCAAAAAAATTCAGACATAGAAATGCCAAATTCCTTGTGTAAATTATTTATCATGGATACAAAGGGTGGACGCAAACCGCGCATACATTAATTTCATTCTCATTCCAAGACTACTTATAATTATTGTTATTGTTTGTACGTAAGATGCACAGGCCTTGTATAGATCTAAAAGGATTCATTCAAAATAATGATAAAGTGAATTAACAAAGAAAACTGTAGATTTTCCAGGTTGTTCCCGAACAGATTTTATAATCGTCCTCGATTATATTTCCTTAACTTATACGTGACTTTCATCCATTTTACCATCGAACTTATAATATGGTTGTTCACACATCTTTTATTTATTTCAGATAGAAGAACAAGATATAAAACTTAATACGGAAGGAAACTCCTCAACGGAATTGTCCGGTCCCCCAGATTCACACGAGGCTATGAACAATCGGGATTTAAGCTCAAAGCAATCAAAAAGTTATCGAGAAAAGCGAAGTTATGAATTTCTTATGGGTCTCATAAACAACAATTCAAGATTCGAAGTTACAAACGTCGACATGCCAGCACCTAATGATAGGAAAAAGAATCAGGTAGGTATTGTAATTAAGAAATTCACTACGGATTTTATTTCTTATTTTAGATTGTGAAAAATCAAGCCTTATTGGAATTGATGATTAAAATCGCCGCCGATCCAGAACAATGGGAAAAGGTTCACAGATTATTGCGTAAGTTAAAGCATTACAATATTAGTGTGCTCGTACTACATTTGCTCTACAGGGAAGATTGATAATGATCTTATTACCTCAAAGAAGTTGTTCGACAGCATACAAAACTCAATCGAGGATATTAATAACTTTTCATCTGTCGCACAACCAATGACAAACGAAAATTCAAGCAAACGCGGCAATGAGGATTTGGAAAGGTCCAATAAATCGGCTGCACACACGACGGACAAAAGGCAAGGGGAAATTGTGACAAACACTACAAACGACAACAGTACGATAGAACTGCATAAAATGGTGGTCATTCTGAATGGAGATAAACAAAGACCAACTCCTAATAAAGCCGAGGAAGCACTAAAAACTAACAAATGGCCAGACTTTGAGACGGAAGGCAAACTAGTATACAAACCCAATGACGACTTAGGGCACCAAAACGTAGACAGCTCTAGATACAATTGGCAGTCAGGTGGTAACTCGGGAAGCAAATCATATCCTCGAAATTTTGCATATCATAGGGTTACTGGAAATCCCCTCTATCACTCAAACCTCGACAAGAATCCCAAAGCATACATTGCAGTTTCTGTAATAGCACCAAAACCCCTTCGGCCAGCATTACAAGATGACATAATTTTAGAGAACGAATTGAGACAATTAAAACCATGGAATAGTAATAAGGGCTATAAAACTATGGCCGCCGGAAGATCCAGATGGATTGCGTCGCCTGAGAACAATAACTCACGATATCACCTTAAATAATGTAAACGATAGATTTTATAAAAAGAACCACAAATCTATTACCTACTGAATTGAATCGTTTGGGTTCAAAACAGTACATCTGCATAAAATTGTTAACTTGTTGAGTGAACCTTTGGTAGTTGTAGCACGTTTCACACAGATGCATACAGTTTTGAATCCAAACGAAATTATTATTAAAGCACCTTTACTGATTAGTTAATTGTACAATACTAACTAAAAAATGAAATTATTATTATAGTTATGTATACTAACCTATATGTTATTTACTTGTATCTAAATAAAATAATTTTTAAATTTTGCAAAGATTTTTATGGACTAGAACTATTTTTTAGACCAAATGAATTTGTGCCGCTTTGGTACTTGGTAGATGAAAACTGAAATGAGGGTAATACTGTATTGTAACGATATCTTAGATAAATAAAGAATATTGCCTATATTTTCCAATTTTCTTACCTCATACTCGTACTTTGCCAATTTAATTGTTGCATCATTGAAATATCTGAAATATTTGAAACAGGAGACACAAATAAAAAATCGCGGTCCTTTGTCAAGAAAGCACTAAATTTCGCAAAAAAAAAGGCTTTTCTCGCTAATGTCAAATTCAATAAAATTATTCGCAATCGATTTTGAGTAACTATTGCTCACATTCTCAAATTCACCGCCAATATGTATTTTCAACGTGTTGGAGAGGGGAAAATTAGGTACTTGTAATTTGTAGTAAAAAGGAAATCTTATCTCATTGGAAGCATTTAGAAATAAAATGAAATGGAACAGAAACTGTATTTCAGAGTGTAACAGTGTTTTCACTTGGCACAACGATACAATACATATAGATGATGACTTAAGTCAACTGAGAAATGAGATTTGAAGTTCCATCAAAGAACGATCAGCATTAGCACCATATATTTATTATATAATATATCAAATAAAAGATTTGTATTTTCCGCTGAATTTGACACAAAGAGAGTTCATATTGTAACGGAAATGCTCCAGACATGACGTCGCCTTTGGCGCTCTGGAATTTTCTACGCGCGCGATAGTGGGACATTCGAGAATGTAATGGACTTACATTGCTTGCGTGTATAAATGGTTGCGGACCGAACATCGCGGCAGTCTACTACCGAACGAGTACGTAAACATAGAGCGCGAAAAGCTGATATAAATTGCGAAGTGTGAGTGATATAAAGAATCGATATAAATTGTACGGATTTTATAGTGTTTTAGTTTTGTTTAATAAATATTGATATAAATCGAACCCGAATTTATAAATAACGTTACAATATTATAAGCTCCAGGTATTGATAAAGTAAAATTCATACGATATAATTAACACTTGCTAAAGATACATTTGCCGGGATACTGAAATACGAAGTACAATTCGAAAGTCCAGGTGTGACCACGTAAAATTTTTTTGTTCAAACGTCAATAAAACATTTCTCAGATCGGGTTAATTTTTCTTTCGATTTAAAAACCCTCGTTTTGTTGTTATTCTCACGCTTTAAACAAAATATAGCATATATTATAAAGAGCTAATGTGACTTCTTAATAGCTTATCAGTATTTTGAAACACTGACTGGTCATAAAAAGTATCCCTCTAGTTCCTTATGTTCCTTTGTACGCGCATAATCGACTAATATGCTTTTTGTCCAAGGAATGTTTGTAAAGGGGAATATCCGTTACCTTGGGGTTGCATTAACCATTTTGGAGGGCTCCCTTGCTGATGTTAATTTCAAATGAAATTATTCTATGATCTGACACAGTCGCTTCTCGACAACTTTTATGTAGAAAAATTCAACTCATGTATAAAAAATCCCATAAGCCGCAGTGCAATTGTCACTTTGACAGCGGCAAAAGTTACCTGCATCTTTTCCAGCGAAAAATGCACTAGTGGTTTTTTCAGTTATTCATTTTTGAACCTATTATCGCATTATCCTTTCCCATATGACTAGTTTGACGTCTGTCAATAATTGGTTAGTTTGGTGAATTTCTTGTTCGTTAAATTGTCCTGCCGAATTACACTCGAGGTTTGTATTTAAACCGAGTAAATTTGGGTTGTTGCAATTCAAATCTGTTGCCTTTTAGCAATTGAACTCGAAAAACTGTCAACCTAAAAATGCTCCACCTTCGGTGTCGCATTTTTATTAGTTGACAGTTTTTCTCGTCTAATTGCTAGGCAACAGATTTTCGTTACCTAAACAACCCAAATTTACTCGGTAAAATACAAACCTCTTGTGCAATTATAAGTGAAAAATTTTTTATGTCGTTATTTACCGAGCCGAGATATATACTATATTCCATATACATAATGCATAATGGGCACCCTGTACTTTCTACTTTTTTGCGCTTTTTTAAGAAGTAACTTGTCAGTTCGTTATGTGGTCAGAGATACTCCGGCATCATCGGGTATCTCTGACCACATATCGCCCTAATAATCGCTTTAAACGTAAAAATCAGCTCGGGGGTCCATACTAACAATGTAGCAGACGGTAATTTGAGGAACTTTTAAATTCTTTGAGGAATACCCGCGAAAAACGCTCTTCACATATCTGTTTGGTACATTGGCAATTTCTAAATTATAAGAATCGACGATTTTACATACTTAGGGGGGCATAAAACTATATACAGGATGTTGAGTATCCATTCA
This sequence comes from Photinus pyralis, assembly GCF_008802855.1. Classification (NCBI taxonomy): domain Eukaryota; kingdom Metazoa; phylum Arthropoda; class Insecta; order Coleoptera; family Lampyridae; genus Photinus; species Photinus pyralis. The sequence goes on from NW_022170249.1 coordinate 42,500,581, forward strand.
TACAGGATGCCCGGTAAATATCGACTGCATACAACATTTTTCTATATGAAAGTAGTTTTCCATAATAATTCAGTGGTTTTGATTTCAGAAAACAAATGAGTAACGAAAAACAATTGAATTTTTAAAAATAAGAATGCACCCTTTTCATTGGCCTCAACTGATAGAAATGTCTTTTCTCTTTTCGATGATGTAACATGTTAGGACCCTTATACAAAAAAAATTTCTAAAAAATTTATTACAATTAGGTACATCAATAACATTAATCTAGATATCCTACATCAAAATAAAGCAAATGAAAGTGTACGTTTTTTAATTAAACCATGAAGACAACACCAAATTAGCAATAATCGCTGCAGCATTTCTCCCAGAATACTCAGAAATATTCATTACAAGCTTTCCGTGATAGGTTAGTTCACTGCCTTGCAGTAATAGAAGTAAACACTTATTGCGATGAAAAGCATTTGATTGCTAATTTACTTTTGTCTTCCAGGTTTAATAAGAAACGGACACGTTCATTTGTTTGATTTTGATGTAGGATATTTAGATTAATGTTATTGATGTGATTATAATCATTTTTTTTTAAATCTTCTTTTGAAAAGAGAAAAAAATCTCTAATGAAAAGGTATACTACCATTTAAAAAAATTCAATTATTTTTCGTTACTAATTTGTTTTCTGAAATAAAAACAACTGAATGCTGCCTCATTATGGAAAATAAAATGTTAAATAACTTTTATGTAGAAAAATTTTTTATGCAGAGTCGTTATTTACCAAGATATATACTATATTCCATACATAATGGGCACCCCGTACTTTCTACTTTTTTGCGCTTTTTTAAGAAGTAAAAAAATGTGCTATTGTTTGCGTTTTGTCCGTTCGTCCAGACCCACTTCTGCCGTTTTGAACTACTTATAGGGGAATGGTCCTATAATCCTGGAATTTTTTGCAGTAGGTAGCCCTTGAAGGTGTGCCAGACGGCCATCAAATTTCGCTGTCTTAAGGGGAAGCCCCCTCCCCCATGAATTATTTCCAGAGAGGCTGTTTTTGATAGTAAAACGTGCATAACTTTTACATACGACAACCAATTGGTCTCAGATTTTGCATACGCATGCCTTTAGTGGTGCCAAATACTTTTGTAAATGGGAACAGGAGGGGGGGGGGGGTAAACACATGTTCTACCCTTCATGCTATTCTAATGAAACGTCTAATCGAAGTAAATTGGTGCGTACAAACTGTAACTCGCCTCTTTTCGAGATCAGTGGGTGAAGGGATCGGGGGGGATTAGAAATTTTAATTTTTATGGTATTCTAATTAAAAGTCTCAACGAAAGGTTTCTACCAACTACCGCCCGGAATCCTTATCAAAAGAGGAAGTTGTGAGAGAGGGGGGGGGGGGGGAGAACTGGTTTTATCCTTCATGGTACTCTTATGAAAGGTCTCAACGAAAGCAATTAATTTATACCAACCATAGTCCTCCTCGACCCCTTATCGTGATCGAATATATTCCCGTAGGTATACCCCCAGAACGGATTGTCAGAAGAGGATGCTCACAAAGGACAAGTGGATCGTTAGGACGAGACATATCTATTGCGGTGATGTCAAAGTTTTAAGGGCACATATCTGCAGAATAGTGTCGGATTGTGAATGTATGCCAGGCGGTCTTTACATGTTTATATGTGTAAAGGGCTTCCTCCGCCATTAATCATCTACCAAGAATGTAAACACCGATACCATCAACCATGCTACTACCTTATAACGCTACAATTTACTAAGCTATTTCTATTTAAAAAATGCGCTTTATCTGCACAGGAGTGGTGCACAATTTATACGTGTTTCCACTGCATTGACGACGGAAGGAAAAGAAGCATAAAGTTGGTGCACTTTTTTTTTAAATTGCGGTAGTGTTAGATTTTCACATTTAGCTACAAATGTTACTTTCATCGTCTGGCCAAGAAATGCAGTTTGAATATTTCAAAACCATTGGAGATTCGACATTTCATGTTACAAGACCACCAAATAGGTACCGTCGGAAGCCGAAAGATGAGGATTTAATCAACGTGTACTTCTTCTAGACATCATATCATCCGGAAGCTATGCAATGGTAATAATCATAGGATTTAATCATCCAGTAATAATAATAAAATGACACCTTCCTTTGTTTAATTATTAGGGGATTAACGTTTTCCACGAACCATTACTCATGCAAGTGTGTGGGTATGTGAATATATTGCTAATTTGATATATTATTATGCAAGTCAGTTTTACAAATGAATGGTTTGGGTATTCCCATTCTCCTCTATATTGATTGTTTATTTACCGACTGAACAGGTAATATAATTGTAGATAATCATTTACATTACATTACAGCTGCAAAGATTATAACTATTTCTGACACGTATCTCACTGCTTATAAATGGTCGCGAGTACGAAATAGGTATATATGACGTTGAAATCTGAATAACATCGTTTCTTTTGGGCGTCAAAATTTACGTAGAACGACAACAACCAATCGCTGTCGATCATTTTTTGAATAAAATTATTATTAATTACCTATTTGTAGTCGGAATCCTCACTAATAAGTATCCCCTCGAGTTCTATCATCAGCTTTTTGAATTACCCTGTAAGATAGATATAAAACGTTGGCTATTTTTTTAAAATGAGTAAAAGAAGGAGAAAAATAATATTTAAATGCACATGAACTAATTTCAGTTACTTCATGTTCCTGTAATTGTACGACCTTGTTTTTGAGCGATTGTGAACTGATTGGAATCCGAAGATAAAGTGACTTAAAAGGCTCTATTGAGCAAATAATATACAGGGTTAGGTACTTTCTAGCAATTCACAATCTTAATAATAAATTGTACCCAGCTAGAGGATTGTTGTAATCTCGGGCCAGCCCCCTGGTGGTAGGTACTATCTAAAATCGTCATAATTGGGAAATAATAAATCACAATCGGTAAAAAATAGAAGTCAAAGCTTGTCGTTCCACCACCATCCTTCGCCCACGAAACTTTGGCGCATTGTACTTCCGATTTCATATTAAAACATCAATTTTCAACTATGCAGCATTTTAGTTTCAGTAGGTACCTACTTAATTGTAAATACGTTCCTATTCAAATCATGTACCCCATCAAAAATGGAGAGATAAAAAAAGTAATGACCAATATTGTAAAGACCTTACAAGATGAGCGCAATTTAACTGTGGAATTGTTGAATTAAAATTTTATGTAAGTGTACCTATAGTTCACAAGTTGGGATCATTAACATTAAAAGTCAATTCACAAACACCCTTGGCAAACTTCAAGGTAGGTTGCAACTGATTGGGCGTTTAAAATTAATTGTCAGAAGAACATGCCACGAAATATCAATATAAAATCACAAAAAATAGTTAAAGAAGTACGCTAACGGGATCCCGGTTAGAATGTATAGCTTATAGCCCAAAAAAGGTGTATGAGCGACTCTTTTTTAGTTTTTGGCACAAGTATAAATTGTGCACAACTCTTGTGCAGATAAAGCGCATTTTGTAAAAGTAAATGGTGCGTATCATAAAGGATAAAACTAGTAGCACTCTCCATGAAGGGCAGAACGTGTGTTCGCCCCCCCCCCCATTTTCAAAAATTTTACTTGGCACGACTAAAGGCATGCCCTCTCCCCCCCTTGAGACAGAGAAATTTGATGGCCATATGGCACACCTTCAGGCTACGTATTGCAAAAAATTCCAGGACTTTAGGACCATTCCCCTAGAAGCAGTTCAAAAGCTCATTTTTTTAATTCTTAAAAATCTCAAAATGAAGTTGATGATGGTTCTGGTTCTGGCGTGTATCAATTCATCACATACAATTTGTTTCTCAACCACAATGCGTTACTACAAAAGGCCCATCAGATTACGCTGACACCCTCACAAAATTAGGACAATATTTCTGAATTAGTTGTACAGTATTGCGCCTTATCTACTTCCTTTGATTACATTTTATTACGTAACAGAATATAATCATGTAGCATCTCCTTCCATACTGAAGCCCTGGAAAAGATGAAGGCTCTTTAAATGAACACCCTGTAGGTATAACAAAAAAAATAATAACACAATATTTTGAAAAAATATTATAATTAATGTTATGCATATACAAAAGGCAAATGAAATGTTTAAAAACACAGCGGTTAATAATTTCTAAATATCCATTCACATCTCTCGTTCCCACCACATGAAATTAGGAGTTACCAGCGATTTAAGCGCCAGAAAACTAGGGCACCACACAATCCAGAAGAATAAATGAATACTATTTGCTAAAAATGGAATTCTACCAACAATTCACTCTCTAGGGGGATAATTCATTGGCCCACTCGGAGGTTGATATAAAGGCCTACTTTGAGTGGTATATAACGCAGAAGCGGGCGCAGGCGTCTGCTGATATTGCGTTTGCATTCGCACAGGGTAGGCGGCCGCAATCGTTGGAGGCTTGGTGGGCGCCTGAGTTGGATTGAGAGACATCGGCGTCGCGTGAATCACATGCGCATGCGAGGATGGAGGTCGTAATGTATAGCTCTCTAATGGTTTTTGCTCAATGTGGTAGGTTTGCGGCCTTGTATTTTCGTACACGGCGCGCGTAGGCTCACGTGAAGGAATCGGTCCTTGTGGATAATAGATCGAGAGCTCTTGAGGTGGGTAGTACGTCCCTGGTTGGCTCGCATATTGTGGCGTCTCTAAATGAATAAAATAACAAGTTATTAAAGCTGTAAGCTTGTACATTAGGGATGATCCACAAAGTAAAAAGTCTAAAGTCTGGTCTCCACTAGTCTTTTGAAGTTTGCAACTTCTCAAATTCTTAAGTGATGTAAGTTCGTCCTGAACCAAGCTAATGATGTTTTAAATGAGACGCCCTGTATATTATTTTGTAAGAAGTAGCTTCAGTTAAAAATTGAGAAAAAGTCGCCCACAGTTTCCGCGACGAAATTTTGAATAAATGAAGATTTTGCCCCACCAACTACAAAATCTAGTTCCTGTGCATCAAGTCAATTTGTTTTGCCGTTTCCCTGACGAAATTGGTGAATAATTGCAATTTTTACTGTGCCAACGTAAGAGAGAATATGACAGGAAGAGCACAAAATTTAACTCCTGTAATCAAAATAATGTGTTTTGCCATTTCCCTGAATGAATTGGTGAACAGGATTCACTCTTTTACGTTAAAATTTTTTGATTTATTAAACATTTTAGTCAAATGTGTATAATAAAGGCTAGCAGTAATGCCAATGGGCTTACATAATTCGCGAGATAATTCGGTATGTGAAGGTATTATCCGAAAATGTCAGTATTCCACAAACTTGAATGACAATGCCTGCACTCCAATAAAATCTCAATAGTTTTACAGTGACATTAAAATCTTACAGATTTTCATACAAGTTACAGGGGGTAACATGCAGAAGTCGCAAAGTCTTTGCAATAAACCAGAGATCTCTGCAATTAATACCGTATGTTTTGGGGATCGACCCCCACTTGTGCATCCTAACTTACTCTGTGGAGAACCTTGGTAAGGCGTGCTTGCAACTGTTGGCGGTTTGTACGCATATGCTTGATGGTATATTGTGGTTGGAGGTGCTGGTGGTGGTTGTGGACTTGGACTTCGAGGACGTTTGTTGACAGCTTTAAAGCTCTGTTGCGGAACTGCTGCAACGCGTGGTACCGTTTGAGGGATAAACAGCTGCTGATGCACCAAACCAGTTGATGGGATTGCTTGAATTGTCAGCATGTCGCTAAAAACATTCTTACATAACGACAGAATGAGGTAATTAACACGACCTACTTTGATTCCTTTACAAGCTGTCTTCTACGGTTATCATCCTCGTTCAAGACTTTCTTCAATTGTAAGAATAACTGATGTTTCTCCTCCTTTAATTGCTGCAATTTGCCTTCAAGCTGTTGAATTTGTTCTCGCGTTTCACCTAAAGTCATCACATCCTGTTGTTCACGAGCTTCTCGTTCCTTGCGTAATCGTTCCTCTTCGACTTCAGCCTCACGTTCTTGTTTTTTGCGAGCTCTTTCGCGTTGAATATGGGCTTTTAGCGCTTTCCACATCTGCTCCGAGCGGTCAGGCTTTTCGGTTACAGCAGCAGGCATCTTAGTTTGCTGTATAGGCTAACGGAAAAATGTAAAATCGAATTAGAAACTAATAAACTCACAAAGTTAATTCATACTTGCCTGACTACGTTGGAGAAAGTTTCCTGATTTGCAATTTTTATGTAAATAAACAAATTAAGGTTAGCAGTAGCCAGCTGACAGCTATATTCTGTTTCTGTAAATCTGTACGCCATCAATCGTTAACAATGAGAACTACCAGTACCACCAAAGTATAGATTTCTGGTTCCTTATATGTAGATAGTAATACCTATTTCAGTACAGCAGATGGCAAAACAATGCTCGAACGTAACGCCAGTTTTAGAACTAAAGGTCGGAACACTCGGAACACATGCATCCTTTTTCTCGTAGCGATTTACCTGCGCAATGTGTGGTTTTGTGAAAGAGCTAAAAATAAAAGTCTCTTGGTAAAATAATTTATATAAATTCCCACACAGATAGCACAAAGTGATCATAAAGAAGCTTATTACGCTAATTGCAGCCGCTTTCTCTGTCCGACCGCCTGTCTGTCCGTCCGTCCGAGGCCCTAACCACTACAGTTTTCAATATACATATTTAGTTCCTTTTTTGTAAATTCGGTAACTTATAGTTATAGCTCTGGCAGCCGAGCCAAGAAAAATCTTGACGATTAATCTTATTTATTATATTATTATTAATATAATTAATATTATTTATTAATATATTTTTTTGAAATTTTAACTACAGATAATAAAGGCAAACATATCACATATAGTCAAAATTAGATGTCCTCTTCCTTCTCTCGAAAGATTTTGCATTTTTTTTCTTCTTGTCTCCCCATTAGTTTAATACTTTTAGCGCATTTTTAAGAACTAATAAAAATTATTATTAGTATAGGGGAATTGTCCTAGAGTACTAAAACTTTCTGCAATAAATGACTTAAACCATGAAGGAGTTCCAAACGGCCATCACATTTTGGTGTCTTAAGGGGGTTATCTCTCCATGAATCATTAACCTGAGATACTGTTTTTCAAAGTAAAATGTGTATAACTTTTACATGCGAGTTGCGACAAACAACTTGCGTATGCGTGCCTCTAGTAGTGCCAAATAAAATTTTTGAAAATGGAGGAACGGGGTAAATTTTACCCATCAGGGTATTCTAATTAAAGGTCTCGTTGAAAGGAATTGGTTTCTACAAACTATAACTTTTAAAGATGAGCGAAGGGGGGTAGCTCCCTTCTCCTTTACTTTTAATCAAAATGGAGGTTGGGGGGAGGGGACTGGTTTTATCATTCACTCATTATCATTCATGGTACTCTTTTTCCATGTCCTTTATGTTATTCCGTCGATCGTTTCCGTCCCTTCTCTGAAGTTGATGTGTGTTTCAATTCATATAACATCTTCTTCTCATCCATTTCTTATTTCATTCAGTACCATTGCTTAGATTCCATACGTCCCGTCGTCGTTATCAGGATTCCCCTATAACTTTACACACAATCTTTGTCACTTACTTTTGAATATCAGTACTATTACCCCTTTCTTCGATTCTTCAGGTACCTAATCCACCCCTTTTCCATATTTTGTTTACTAGATTCCTCATCCTTTCCTTGACTATGTGTGGCGAAAATCTAAACTTCATTTCCTATTACTTATTCGCACCCAGACAAATGGACGGACGACAGACGGACAGTTGGACGAACGGACGGTAGATAGGTGTGGCATACTTAAAAATATTAAAAAGGAACCAATTCATTTACGTGTCCTAAAACCTGATGAAGCAGACAGACGGGTAAACAGGCCAAGAGATGGACGGACGGATGGACGGACAGACAGACAAACACTATGGACTCTCCTAAAAAGCTTATTGGCTTTGTTCGGCCGCTTAATGAAGTGCAAATGCTTAATTTAAATAGGCGCAGATTTTTCCTTGGTTATTTATCTGTAGTTTTGCTACTTATTGGATTAGACTGATGTGTTTTAAGTGAACATAGGGGTATGTTCATTTTTGCGAAAAATTCCCTGTATGTATTGTTGTGTAAACTGCAGGGGAGTCTCTTTGAACTAATGCCGAGGACGAGAGCGAGACCCTATAGTGAAAATTTACGTGTTGTCAACGTAAATTCTGGTTTACAGCAGTCAGAACATCTCGTATATAAAATGTTTCAATTTATTTGATGGGAGCTGGGGGAATTTTGGTCAAAAAGACACAAAATTGGAAAATTTGTTAAAAGTAGATTTTGTTTTTAATTGTAAATGTAATATTTGTTTGGTGCGTTGAGTATCGTAAATTTTTGAACGTATATAAAGGGAATATTAATCGTAATGTCGACTTAAGATAAAAGTCTTGTCTAGCCAGGTATTTTGTAAAGGCGTTATTGGACAAATTAGTTGGCTTTATTTACTAACAACGTCATGTGCGAATAAAGGAAGCTGTTTCCGAGATTCAGCGGGACTACGAAATGGAATCAGAATGGAACAGATAGGTAAGTAGTGGTGGCTTGACCTTTAAGTACGAAAAAGAAGAGATAAACAATGCTGATTAGCCTAAGTCGGCTGTCTCGCCGTAATACTGTTTGCGAGTTGAGTGTAAGAGAAGTATGTATGTCAATGTCGTGCACTTACGGGCAAGTTTTCGCCGATTACGGTTAAAATTTACACAAATGCGGTTCCGTAGTTAAAAGGACAAAGTCAGTGTCTTGTTTTTGATGAAGTGCTGTTAATTAAAAATCTTGTAACCCGAGCAGCCATCATAATTATCAGTTAACCTCATTCAACAAGTTATTGGATTACCCAGTTTATGTGTTAAACAAAAATCAGTTGAAAGCGTTCAGATTTATGTAAAGTGTGATTGTACGGACTATTTAATTTGAATAAATATTATTTTTCGTACTTCCGAGACTAAAGTGACAACTTCACTCCATCATGACAAGTACTGAAGTGTCACTTTTTGTCCCGCCGGGATTAAATTTGGACGAAAATCCCGGAAGGATCAAATTACTAACAAGGCAATTTCAGTAGGTTGTTTCACATTTTGTATGCGGAACTACTTCTTAAACGCATCGTACTGCTGCTCATATAGTTTTTTGGATTTCGGTGGTATCAATTCTTTACCTAGTTTGGCTGATTTTTATCAATATCAAATACACCTTTGTCACGCACCACCAAAATTATGACACTAGCAATGACAGTTTCCAAATTATTTTTGTTACCATAGCATAGGGTTTGTCGTACCAACGCAACGTTCCTATGGTAACTTGTTAAGCAGCTATTTTTCGAAAGAGCGCGTTCTCTAACTCCATTCATATTAACAGTTTCGGAAGTACGAAAAATATCGTATATACCTTGCGACTGAAGTAGTGGTCTTAATCCCTCAGGTAAATTATGGCCCTCCCTTCGGTCGGGCCATAAACTTTACCTTCGGGATTAAAAGTACTACTTCAGTCCCGCGGTATATAATATACTATTTGTTTTTTTATTTGTCCGTTTTGTAAACGGGTTGTGTTTATGATCAAAATAGGCTTTGTTAGCCTTAATCTTTTTCTTACAGGTTCTTATATTGGATTGTTTTATCATGGTGTGTCATAGAATCTCTTGTCATTTCTAATTATAATCAAGTGTGTGTGTCAATTTTAATCCTTATTGGAGATCTAGGTAAAGTTTAATTTGATTTTAATCATTTATTTTAATCTGACTTAATTTTCAATTCCAATTTGAGCAGTTGTTTTCAAGGAAATTTAGGGATTTTTATTAAGGCCTTCATAATTTTTCAAACTTAAAAAACTTTTAAGGTTTTAAGGTTTTTCTTGTGTCGGAACCCAGTCACGCCCTGAGAGGAATTTTAAAAAGAGAGAAGAACATAATGGTAATTTGAAATAGCTGGATAGATGTCTCTTAGGAAGCCTTTGACCGCGTACCATTTTACTTAGCAGTATAACATACTTAAGTAATATAAAAGATACTTAGTTGTCGAATGTGTGCGACATAATTCCTGGCAGTGACAATTATTTATATTGAAAGATGAGGGTTAATTTTGATTAAGATATATGTCAGAAATAAAAATACAAATCAGTTATTTGGTAAGTGAAGTTCAAGGTTAACGTGAACTAGGCTGAAAAATACTATCCTTTCTGTAATAGGTGCACCCAAAATCGCCTATTTTTGGAATACAAAGGAAATGTGCAGGTGCTCCAAGAACAAATATATAGGTAGGTAGATACAAGAAAAATCAATTTGACAAATTTTCAGTTTGAAATCAGTCAGCATACTAGCGGTTGTTAAATTTGTCCAGAATGCATCTTTCGACTGCAAACAATTGTATTAATGAATCACCGGCAATTACTGCTGATTAATTGACGAAATCAATCCTATAAATTAGTCTAAAGCTATGCTCTTAAATTACTAATAGTTTGATATCGCCGGGCGTGGAAAATTTACTGTAGTCTAATTTACGTTTTTGCAATGCAAATTCAAACGCGTTACCTACATAAATGTCTCTTTACGTTATTAATTTCGGTTGCAGGCTCATTTACAATCCAGACTGTCTACTATTATTGTTTTTTTGTTTTTGATTTTTACCAATTGCATATAATAAAGTCGGTCTTATTATATATTGCTTGTTACATGCGTTGCAGTAAGCATCTGAATTACTTACGACTAGTATCCATCAGCAAATTGGTGATAAAAGTTCTGGATTAGATTGAGCAATATCATTTCGCCAAAGAGGTAAGTGTTAAATAAAGTCGAAGACTACTAGTCCTGTGCTTTCACAACAAGGGGGACTGCACGAGTTTTTTTTGAAATATGAAGAAACCCTTCAACGATATAGCTTCCTACAAGGTTGTATAAGAAATATAGACGAGCCAGGTATAAAACGATAAGGTCTTTTCCAGAGGTGAGGATAAATACCAAAAGGAAGTGGAAAAGAGCTAAGGGAAAATAAAGAATTACAATAAAAACTCCTGAAAAAGACAGACTGTTGGATAAAGACAAATGAATCTTGAAAAAGAGAGACGAAAAATTGCGCCAGGCCTTAAATGTGCTTCACTCTGGCAATCACATAAGTTAAAGAATAAAAAGGCAAAATCGTAACGAAGATTTTGGTACCGGAGAGATATGATCGTGAACAGAAGGATCAAACCTGGGTTGTTCTGGAGACGATGAAGGGAAGAAAAAGGGAATCTATTGGAAAATCAATTCGATTTTAGAGATAGAAGATCCACTCTGGATGCTGTGAAGGAAGTCCTAAAAATGGAGCAGTGGGCAGATCGGGAATCGTGAGGACAGAAACGCACTCAACTCGGAAAAATGGGATCGAATCGTAGATGCGTTTGAAGCATGGGACCTCCCAAATACCTGGAACAAATAGTCAAAAGATACCTCTCACACACATTTTTTTGAACAGGGTAGGAGGAAAAACTGAAGATTACGTGGGGAACATTTTATACATATTATCCGGTTCTGGAACTGGAAATTACTATAAGAGCACGAACAATTGAATTTATCGACGACTTGGTTCTCATTCTCATTATAAATAGCTTCCTACAAAACACGGTTGTTATAGGCCTGGTATACAAGATCAACCTGCAACATTAATGTATCTTTGCATTCTTCGCAGGGACCGTGGGGTGGAAGCACCCACGTGGCGGATAGAGGGACGCCCACACACACAGACATCCAAATTATCTAGCTCGTCGGCACTAAAACCCAGCTTGGTAGCCACGAAGGTCGTCACCGTGGATCAACCTCCCAAATTAAGGTGTTCCCTATCGTGCCGAGGACTACGTGACACTGAGACAGCAGTGTAGATAACAGTGCCCCTCGGATTCCGTGCGACCACCGAGTAGTGGTACCTTTCCTTCAAGAATGGACTGACAAGTCCTGCGCATGCGGCGCTGCCCATGTAAGTCCCCCCCGAACATCATTCAACGGCCTGTTTGTGAGCCACCCCCTCTTCACAGCAAGAATAGTACTGGCGCGTAGAAGGCAATGGACGAGAAGTGTCGGTTCGAGGGTCAAACCTTGGGTCACGCGGGTTGCGAGGCAAAGCCTAAGGCTCCGGGGGGGGGGGGGGAGCCTCAGTCGATATCTGCCATGGCTGCATCGGCTGACAGGGTTCCGCTGGAATGGATGCTCAAGGTTCTATAGCGGCTGAATGCGATAACCAATGAACGTTGAACTGGCTGGAGAAGACTGTTCCTCGTCTCATGTCCTGGGACGGTGCGGCTCTGGGGTAACCAAGGCGATGGTAGTGCTATGTGTGGAAATGTTCTCCAATTTTCAGTTCCTGCATTCGACATGACACCGCAAATCAAAAGGATTGACATCTGGCGGTCTACATCATTTTCGAAGGGAAGTGCGGGGATCGATTCGACCAACGACTCCCCACTGCATTCATAAGTTTCCACTGGCAACTGACTCTATAAATTCTTTTCTAAATCGTGTTATAATGACTTTTACTTGAAAGCGTCTTCCATTGCAATTATTAAACCAGGATGTTGACAAGAGTGCTTATTTTTCATTAACACGCCTCTGAATACCTCCTCCTGCTCCTTGACGAAGATATTTCTTACTAGACGCTGGACTAGTACCTACTTCCCCTATAATGGGATACATTTGCGATGTCATACACCTCTGACATAACGCAATACAGAAACATTTACGTAAATGTAGACAAAGGAACGATTACAATTTTTATTTCAAAATAATGGATAGTCTGAAAAAGCAAAAATCCATTAACTAAATCTCGATCACGGGCACATATAATGGAAAATACATTACCGGCTCTAGTCATTGTATAAATGCCGTAATAAGAAAAGCTTTTAACAGGATAATAATCTAATGTGTTACTGCGAGTAATAACTGAAACAGATTACGCTCGGCCATAAACAGTATAGGTGTTCAAAGTTAGCGAAACATGGCGCGACATAAAAGGTTAAAGTTTTATTTAAAAACTACAACAATACATGGCTTACATTACGTTGCCGATGAAAATAACAATGTATTCATAAGGTATTTCTGTTTTTCACAACTCTTGCATGTCAATGCCAAAATTGTAGGTTTTTGTGGATGGTCATCTTTGTGAGCTCGGTAGTGGGAATGTTCACGATATTTATAGCGCAGTACAACTCGTTTAAGCATAATTCAATAAGTTTCGTTACGGAAACGACCTATCTGGAATGGAACACAACTTTTCCAGCGGTAACTTTGTGCGAAGTTGGGAGCACGGAAATTTTCTGGACACCGTATGTATAAACCATGTGACCTCGCCTTGCTTGGTCACTGAGAGTCGTCATATAATATTATTACTTATTAGAAACCTCTTTATGAAAATCTGAGTTCTAGGTTAAACCACTATGCAGGTAACAAAAAGGCTTTTCGAGAGCTACGGTTCCCAATTGTTCTTCATACATTTTTTTCTAAACGACCATAACACAAATAAATTATTTTAAAAGTTTTTAAGCGATAGTATACCAGAGAAAAAATTCAGTAACCAAATTGTATTTCTTTTAGTGAACCAGACGAAGATTACTCTCCAGTGCAGCAGTTTATTTCGGACATTTTATTTTTTACTGGAAGTTGCTATTCTTGTTCGGCATCATGTGAAACATGCAGTAGACTGAATTTTCATGAAGTAGTGAAACGTGTAAGCAAACATTTTTGATTATATTCCACCTAGCACCTAAAAGGAATATTGCACAGTTTAATATGCAAGAAGTTTAACAAAGAAGAAAATAAAAATGCCACTTTCTGCACTATTTAAAACACTTCTACTTCTTCAGCCATCCGCAATTTCTCCACGTCTCCTGCTCAGCTTTAGCTTTATATACTAATAATAAAATATAACAAAAATTAACAGAACACAATTATATTACATAAAACAAACAATCTTGTAGCAAAAGTTCTAGCTTTTGTTGTGTGTTGTTTTGTCATTATAATACTTTTTTTACCCACAACTTTTCACGTGCCAAAGCTACGGCAGCCAAAAACCCCAAATTTGTGATTCTTTAGTTTTTGTCTACCTTTTTTGATTTTGGAAAAATATATTTCCAAAACTCTCACTTCAAAGTGAGATGCGAAAAATCGATCTAGACGAAATTTGGTATCCGGGTGTCTTAGTAGAACATAAAAATAACGCAAATTAACTTTTGAAAATGCAATACCCGGCATGACAACGAAAAAATCGCGAGTATTTGTTGGCGAGGCGAATATTCCTGATTCACTAATAAATGCGATTAACTTTTCCTTGTTAAAAAGTCGTATGAAACAATTGACAATTTTTGTGGTCCCATGACGAGTGCCGGCTATCTTATAAAATGGAACCAGCCTCGATTAAATATTATTTATAATTTTGATTTGAACTGTCAAATGCAATTTTTCACATAAAAAATGTTAAAAATGACAAAATTTAGGTATAGGGTATTATACATGACATGTAACATATAGTTAACATGAACATCCGGTATGTGCCACCAACTTGAACATATTTGAGGTGAATTCCTCTTATTAAGGATCCTCAGATCCTTTATAGTTTTGTATTGTCGTCCGTCCGTCCGTGTGCGCTCTAACTCTTTTTAAAAGTGGCCGACTGTGTTGAAATTTGGTGTATGGGTACTTTGGATTTTAAGGACGGACGCTATTGATTTTCAGTACGCTGGTTCAACAGGAACAAAAGTTATAGGGCTTCCAGTGAATCGGGAACAGGAAAAACTGCGGGCTCAATATAATAGAAATTAACATATTTCATTCCCTAGGTCATGTATCGAGTTCGGACTTTCGCTAGATTATTCCCTATGGCTTTTAGATGTGTAATAATTCAATATAACTCATCTCTGTGGTACAGGTCGAAAGTCTTAGGGCAAAATGTACCCAAAATTATTTTTTAAACATGAATTGGGAATTTTAAAAGCTTTCTAACGCATTATCTTGATGCTGAAAGAGTGCATCACGTCGTGCACATTTGATAACCGCATATATGAGATTCAAAGATGTTAAATGATCTTTCGGAGTCCACATGGATTTTGATCAAAATACGTCAAAATCGTTATTTATGCACCAAGATCGTTGGGAAAAAGACCAAGAGCATTATCTCATTGACCAAAACATGAATTTTGATCTATTTTTGGCAACCACATGGATTTTGATCAAAACATGTCAAAATCGTTTTTCTTGCACTGATATCGTTGGGAACAAGATTAAAAGCATTATCTCAATGACCAAGACATGAATTTGATGCATTTTTGTTAACTATAAAACGTATTTTGTAAGATTAAAATAAATTGTCGTTAAAAGTGATTGTAATACTGAGGATCCTTCGATATTTCGTTGTATCGGTTTATTTATTATTTCAAATTATTTCGAGTTCTCCTTTTCGAGACACAGATAGCCTGTATAATGTGTTTAGGAGAAAAATGTGGGTAGGTATTGTAAATGATAAGTACTACCATTTACCACTGTGAATGTCATAATTGACATTGATTACCATGACATCCACTGGCGACATAGGTACGTTTGATATGAACGTTATTAATGAACCTTGTGTAACTAAAACCACTCTGATTACCCCTCTTGGTTTTAACATTACACGCGTTTCGTTGTGATAATCAAATCGAACTTGTATCATTAATAATTTCTAAAGGGAATAAATAACAGTTCATTCGATTCAGGGCAAGTTAGTGGCAAGTTTTTAAACAATGAAGTTGGCTTATAAGCCTACTAATTCTTTGGCCGACCAGGAGACCCTGTATGCAATGCGGTGTATAGAGCATGACCCATTTTTTTCTTGAAGAAGACCAGTACGACTTAAAAAAAAATTGAGTGGCCATTCCAACTCGTGGTAAGTGTTGAGTTATGACGTCATATGCATTAAATTCTCGTAGACATCACGTGTGTTTACGGACCCAGTAAATTTTGAGTCGTGTGAATTTGAACAAGTCGAGTAAAAATTGTAAAATTTTCAACAAAGATTGTGAAAATAAAGCAATTCAATTTTGTTATTAAATCATCGTGACCTTTTGGCATTTGGAATCATTAACCGTAGTGGTTTGTGGAACCTGAAAGTCGCATTATTCTTGATATGTAGACAAATTGAAAGCTTTCAATTAACATGGTCGAAGGTTTTGCACACAGCTTCCATGTCGGTTTACAGAGAAAATCTGCGGGAAACTATCAACAAATCACATAAAGCGCTACAATACGACCTATTTAGTTAGATAATGTTATTATACCATCTAAGTCACATTTATATCCAGGAAATTACCACAAGACAGAGAGTAATAAAGTTTATCGCTAAGTTTCTCATGACCAGAAAAAATAACTCTTCCTGTCCGAAGCAGGAAACCAATAAAATTGTTGATTGAATTTCTGATCGACGCGTTAAGCTCCAATAAAGGAGTGCAAATTCGTATTCACATCGATACCGTTGTGAGGGTTAGGTACCTACCTAATAAATCCCTTTTCCAGTTTCGAAAAGATTGCCGGTCAATTATGCAAGTGTGTGAGTGGAATGGCGTACCGTTCGAGTGCTGCGACAAATTTTTGCCAATAAATACCGAGTACGGAATTTGCTTCTCCATTAACTCGTTACATTCGACGTAAGTTAAATCGTTTGTTTTCGAAGGTGAGAGTTCGCTTTCAGAAAAACGCCCAAATCTGAAATAAACATGGAATCTAATAGGGCGACGGGCCCTGGAGAATTATATCTTGAAGTGATTGAGGATATAAGAGTAATATTACTAGACCTATAAAACTCATGCGGAGCTTTAAATTGTAGATTTATTTCCATGCACCTGAAGATGTTCCATTTATCAACGCTAACTCGGACCAGCGGAAGGATATTTCTTTGGGGGAAGTGTATAACGTATCCATAACTGTAAGTTGAACTTAACTTTTTTAAATTTTTGATTTTTACATTTTGTTCAATTTATTTACTTCCTTTGAGATATTTTTATGCATTTAATGGATTACTTACGTTGTACGAGACGAGGTTATACATCAATGCAATTTTAGAAATTTTCTCGATAAATAATTAATTATTTTCGGAAATTGGTAACGCAATTAACGCAGTATAAAAATAATTTTTAATTTAATTCTGGGTAAAAAATAGAAAAATTTAAAATGAAAACTCTTCTCTAGGTCGTAATTTGGGCTCAATTAAACACAAACCATCATGTGATATTGCTTCGAAACTTCACTTCTCAACTACAATTATAGCACTCGAATCTCGATTTGGACGACAGTGGTTCATTGTATTACTGACGCAAAATTGACTCATTGATGTTGAAAAAAACTCCCGTCAATGGGTACTTTAAAAACCTCATAGAAATGCTTCTTCTTCTCTTTTGTGACCCCACCCCCTCCACCCTTCTATCTTCCTTCTCCTTTCTCCAGATCTTATTTATTTCTGTATTTCTTAACTTCTCCTATCTGCCTTCTCCCACATCTGGCTGAGTGATAAGTATTTTATGGCAATTGTGGATTAAGTCAAAGACCCTAAAGAAACAATGCACAAAGAAAGAAATAAAAAAGAAACGTGGGCTGCCCAGCCACGAACATGAATAAAATAAATAAATAAGAATAATAGAATAAATATCATACATAATACATGATAACACTTATAAATTAGACAGAATTAGACTGTAAATTAGACGAAAACAAAAAAGAGAAGTTAAAGACACTTTTCAATAGTAAACAAAGTAAAGATATGAAAAAAAATGTAATAATATTAAAGACATATGTGGTAGTCCCCGCGTTGCAATGGAAGGTGCTCTTAATGTTTGCTAAGAAGACGTATGGTTTTTATTGGGAAGGAGTGTGGTAGACCGTCTGGATTTTGAAGGAAGGTAATAAGGTAGAATTAGAAGGAATACAGGTCAGACGAGTGGAAGTGGGGGGAATGAAAATGATAATGATAACGTTATAGAACAGAGAAGGAATGAATTACTTAAAAAATAAAATAGAAAATATGGTAGTTGAAACGGAAAGGAATAGGGGCTAATATTGAGGGGAAATTTAAATACCAGAACAGGAATTAAAGGAAAATAGGTAGAAATGGAAACAGTACCACAAGCTAGAAAATCAAGAGATAAAGAATGCAACAAAGAGGGAGAAGGGTTACTGGAATTATCAGAAAAAAGTGGTTGGAGAATTTTAAACAGAAATATGAAGCAATTCATATACATGGGGGTAGACGGAGGTCGGTAAATGAGTACACAATAGTGGAAGGAAGAGGTGATTTTGAGATAAGAACAAGGATAGAATCGGATCAGAACAGAATAGATCGGAAGAGACGCAAAGATGAAGGGAGATTCAGGTATGCACAAGAGACACGGTGAATCTGTATAGAGGGAGACTAAAGGAATAAGGAAAAGAGATTAGGGAATACAGAAAAGGAATGGTCATAACGTGGAAACAAATAACTGAATGTGGGGAAGGGGGGGATGGAAAAAAGGGAGTGGTAGAACAAAGAGTGTGCAGAAGAAATAAATAGATATAAAGAAATGACGGAGAAAGGAAGAAGAGGGGAAAGAGGAGAGAGAACAGAAAAAAGTACAACCGAATTATAAAGAAAAAAAGATGGAGAAACAGAAACAATACGAAGAGCAAATCAGGTTAATAAAAACAGAAAAGGATTTTTGGAAGGTGATAAACAGAGGGGAAAAAATCGAACAAATGGGAGGGTAGGTACAATTAGAAGACTGGAAGCAACATTTTGTCAAGTTACTACAAGGAAAGCAGGAGAAAGAGGAGACTATAGAAGAGTTAGGGAGAGAGAAGGGTGAAGGAGATGAGATAAGCGAAGAGATCGAGCAGCAAAAAGGCTACAGAAAGGGAAAGCGAGAGGGAGGGATAGGTATGGAGGCGTAGATTTTCGCCACGGATAGGCTCAAGGATAGGGTGAGAAATCTAGTAAACCAGGTATGGAAAGGAGGGGGTTTACTCTAAGAGTGGAAGGAAGAGTAATTTTGCCGGTCTTCAAAAGAGGGAACAAAGATTGTGTAGGAAATTGAAGGAGAATTACTACAATGACTACGGGCGGCGTATAGAATCTGCAGTGATACTGAACGAATGACTAGACAGAGAAGTGGAAGAGAAGAGGATATTAGAGGAAATATAAATGGGCTTCAGAAAAGGGAGGGGAACGATCAACTGCATACATGTATTACACAGATTGGTGGAAAAGGAATTGGAAAAAAAAGCCGAAAGTGTTCGCGTTTTTCATGGACTTAAGACAGCGTTTGACAGAGTTGAACAGGGAAAAGTATAGAAGATTATGTAAGATGACAAGAAGTTAAAGGATATAATCAAGGAACTATATCTAGAAATAAGGTTGAAATTGAGAAGAGAAGGAAAGGGGTCCGAAGTGTTTTGGACATATAATGGATTAAGACAGAGGGATAACTACTTATTAGTCCAACCCAATTTAATCTGTACTTAAGAGACATGGAAAAAGTATTGAGACAGAGCCGAGGTGGAGGAATAGCAGTGAAAAGAACAAAGATATGGTCCCTGGTATACGGGTACGACGCAGTAATCAAGGCAACAGAGGTAGAACAAATCAAGGAAATGATGAAAGGTATAGAATAATGTAGAAAAGTTCAAGATTATGAGATTTGGCAAAGCGAATGGAAGTAAAAGGGAGGTTGGAAATAGAGGGCGGAAGAAACAGAAGAGGTAAAAGAAATTAAATATTTAGGGTACCAAATGCAAAAAATAATGTGCGTAGATAAGAGAATTAAGTACGCATTCTAGTTATAATTTTTGTGTTGCCATTTAGGCGTCCAATGAAGATTGATTGAATAAATATAAATTCTACGGCTAAAATTTCAGATTGGTAACTACCGAGATTGGTGTACCGAGTGTTGGTTCGGCCATAAACTAAAGTATTGTGGTCTGAGATACCACGAAGGTTTAGAGGTTGTTTATCTTTATGTTGATCTGTATTTTATTTTCCTAATGAATAATGTGTCCGCGTTCCTGTGAATCTGACACCACACCACTCTTTCAAAGAAATAGTCATATGTGTATGAACCGGTACCGTAGATTTTGAGAAACTCCTCCCTGAGTAACAGCCGTTACTCTCTGTGCAATTGATATTGTTTTACAAAAAAGTAGCAGGACTATGCTATCATGTGTTAGTTGCTTTTGCTGTAAACCCGTAAAAATAAATTGCTTTTTCATCAATAAATTTCTGTCTTAATTGCGTGAAAGTCTTTGGTATTTTTTCAAAATTTAAAACAAAGGAATTGCTGTTAACAGTAAATTATATCGAAGAGATTCAAAACCTTGTTCCAGTAGAACCGCGAAGATGATTGTTATTTGACACTGTCCACTGTAAGAGAATAAGTCATTAGACCAGCAAAATAGTAAAAGTAGTTTACATTTATAATTTGAAGGTTTCTAAAGGAAGTCGGATGTGAAATTATTTTTATGAAAAATATGTAATTCTATATCAGTTTTCCTCACAGCCCAATATTTTTCAGATTACCGAGATTGCAAATGACCCAGGTGTTCAACGTATCGCCATTGATAAGAGGGGATGTAGATTTCCTTGGGAAATACCAAAAGATATGCGGGTCCACAAATATTATAGCTATTCTTCGTGCGTCGTACAGTGCCACGCAAATGCTCACTACAATTTATGCAACTGTACACATCATTTGATGCCAGTTTTGAGTAAGTATCATATTTAGGCAATGGAACCTTTACAGCACGTTCAGAGTTTCCCATCCAGTTGCATATCATGTTCATTGTTATTTTCATAGTCATGTTATGTTTCAGTGAGTTTCACATTAAATTCAACACCATTAAATTTGGACAATTCTCTGGGATCAACTGATTTTAAATATAAAAACGGATATAAGAGTTAAGTGTCAGTTGTGCAAAAATTCGAGTTCTTATAAAAATGAAACTAGTCTACAAATGCATATGTCTCGAATTATAAAATGGGAGTAAGCTAAACGATCATGTCTTATGCAAGTGGTTCAGCTGCTGGATTTAATTTATTTAATTTATTTATTTATTTATTTATTATCTCTCTCTTGTTCTGGGCCCTCAACAGGCTTGCGCCCAATTACAGAGTGACCCGCATAATTTAATTGGATATTTTGTTGGTGAAACAGCAATTACTATCACATATTGCTACAAAGCTACAAAATACCTGCAGAAACATATCAGTATCTATTGCTATACAGCGAGGAAACGCTGCTGGTGCTTTAGGGACTTATATTATTATAAGTCAGACCCGCAATACCTAATTTTTTTCCCATACCTGTACAAAACCCTATTCTGGTTCTTACTCACACTCTCACCCCCTCGAAGTTCAACTTTAAGCTCGATGGTTGCACCAATGGGATCAAAGAAAATCAAAAGACAATTATATAATACATACATTTCTAGAACCTTTACTAGTGGATTATGTATCGGTGGGGGGTTGATAGTATTATCTACATTTCTCTCTAATTCCAAGTTAATTAATAATTCAATCGGATTTAAACAATCAAACGGTTGTAATGATTCAGTTACCACCAATAAACACTTTCATCACTTTGATGTCGTCATTTGTCGGTGGATAACTACAGATTTGCGCAACAACATCCCTTACATATTAAATTTATAATTTATTGATACGTATATAATTGCAGGCGACCAGAAATACTGCGACATGGAAGGTTTGGAGTGTCTAACTGAAAATTTCGGTAGACGAAATAATAAATAAAAGGGCGTATAAACAATTTTATGCGTTTCATGTTTTACAGATACTTTAAACAGACTTCACGCCAAGGGATCGAGTAAACCCGGATTAGTATGCGACTGTATTCCTTCTTGTGTCGAACCGGAATATAAAATTGTTTCAGAACAAAGAAGGTAGAGGGAACATATAACAGCAGAAGAGAAATAATGTTTATTAGAAAACTAACTTTATTACAGCCGTTTAAAGGGTGGTAACAGTAAAATTTCACTGAAATTGCATTCCTTGCCAACGTTTCGTTTTAAAAGGAACGTCCTGAGATCGACCATGGATTTAGTGGGTAAGGTTGCATATCGCGCATGAAAATCAATTATCAATTTTTTATTAAATTACAGTTTCGGGCGGCGGCAGCGTAGGTCTTTTTATCGGAGCGTCTCTGCTTAACATTATAGAGGCTCCGTATTTGCTATTCATGAGGCAGTAATTCCTCGCAGTGTATTTAGAAGTATCAAGCGGCCTTTCTAGGTTACTTTCTAAATTAGATTTGGGTATGAGATTTTTGTTGGCAGTAAAAATTTGATCAATGTAGATTGATAAGTAAGCTACGGTGTATTTCAATTTCATTAGTAACAAAGGACCCATACTTTCAAGAAGATAAAGGGAGTTTCTGTTTCCATTACGATAAGGTAAATTTCGATACAAACTAGATCTTTAATATGCATTTTATTACCAAATATAATATATAATAAGTATGTATTATTGTCATTATTTCTGTTCACCTAATAAACGAAAATAAAATACGTTAACTTGATTCCAAAATATAATCTGCATGCAAAGAATTGTGACACTCAGATAATCATAATGCTTCAAACCCGAGCATTCTAAGACGATTCCTTCGAGAGTTAAAGCAGCAGATCGCTCGACCGAACGACCAAAGTCGGTGGATCAGGGCGACAAGAAGGTCGCGGAAGGTTCAAAAACACGTAAGGACAGATACACATGTGCATGTAACGGTTAGGATACTAGGTATATGGGTACAATAAACTCTCAATTTCAATCTATTTGTCAGTACATAGTCGGTAAAAGTATCGTAGATTGGTTTACGGCAGCTATGTAAGCTTTAATGGGTGTGGGGAAGACTACGCCTTCTTTACGTAGTTTAAGTAATAAGATTTTAATATTTCCCGCTCTCTGAACACAACTAAAAAACAAATGGTTCAGATCTCCCGCAGTCGCAGGATGGTGAGTCTAAAATCCCAATTTTGAGCAAGTGGCCAGGATATCTACCATGCCCAAACTTTAGCCTTGCTATGGTGGTTTTGCACCAGTGCTCTTTAACAAGGTTAAGATCAGTGGTGGAGTAATGTGTTTTTTTGATTCAGTAAGCGATATTCCAGTAATTCCCCATTGGAAATCAACCGTTTTTAATTTAATTAATCGTACCACGTCACACTTGGAAAGAACATTCGTCATTCAACGTCCATTTTCCACGCAATCCGTTGGTAAGGCATCTGCGATCTCGTTATGTTAAATGCCTACATGACCCAATATACCCAATATACTCGTAGTTGTATTACGCTCGACACGTTTCGAACATAAATGGTCTGCAGTATATAATTTCCTGTAATATACAGAGTCCGGTTGGTCATATTCTTCTTCTCCTTTCGTACTTGGAGCACTCCTTTGAAAGTATTATAACATGCCTGATCTTCCTTTCCACAGAATGTTGTGTTTAGACACCCCTTATTCTGGCTAGTAAATGGCTAAAAAATTCTAGCTCTTTTGGAAAGTTTAGGTACTATTTAGATTTTCCTTTTGGACATGCTTTTTTGACGGGATCACGCAAACTTGGTATCTACTTAGCCAGACGTTGATTTTTGAAAAATAAGCGAAATAGGAACACATCATAAAATAAAGGAACGACAAGTTTTTATTTTCAGAGCCAAATTAGCGACAAAAAAAGCGAAAAATTGCTAATACAGCAGCCACTTATTTCTGACATAACATTACGATGGCGTAAAAACTACACCAAAGCCGGTAATAATATAAACGAACAGAAGAAAACTTGATTGTTCGATGCCCATGTAGTATCTGAGGTACTCATATTTCACACTAGCAGGTTTGTTTATTCACAAAAAACTATTACCGGTCGTCCATAAATACTCATATGCACCATTATCTTTTGCAAAGACAGTTAGGTACATTTTTGTTTGTAACAGTTTTCAACGTTACTTTTACCATTTTTATTAAAAAAAATACTTACATGTTTTTGTTGTTCACACTTGTATGTAAAAAAAAAACATTTTGTGGTTTCAAAATGTCGCTTTATCAGAATGTATCGGTACGTACCACGAAAAAGATGCCAGCAACTAAGATTAATTAAACAAAAGCACTTCTCAAGCCAATCTACCAAATTAACACATTTTTCGGAAAAAGTTTCCCTTGCCTCAAGAAGACTAAGTTAACAAAAATGTTTAAATTATGTTAAAGTATCTGCCGGTTGTATGACAAAACATAAAAAGTTTCACTTTTTAATTTAAATCGACATTCCCTTTTAGGTAGAACTTTTAATTTTAATACGCTTAATTACCTACAAGCTAAGATTCTGTTTTATTAACTCGTTACAAAATTTTTATCAAAACTTTTCGAGCGTTAATTTTTTAGCGCGTTTTGAATTAATTAGTTAGGAATGTTTATAGATCATTTCACCCAATGAGATAAATTTAATTTAATATTTCCTTTCAATACGTCACTCTCATTGTTTATTTCATTACACCTGAAAGTGCATTTATTTGGAATTTTAGCTTATCTTCCGTTTTCGCGATCACATACGGTAATTTGTATTCGTAACGGCAATGAAGTTGAGATGAACTTTGTTTAAGTCGGAAAATGGTTTATCCCAACGATTGCATTTAAAGTGAGCAATGTACTCTTTAAATCTATCTATTATAATCAAGTGTATATTGCACAAACTAAAAGATTATTGGGAGTGCATAGATTGTTTCAAATACAAAAATCGTTTGGATAAATCTAGCGTTGTCGCACTTGAAAATATCAGTGTCGTAGTGAATATTTCACTAATTAAGCAAGTAAACAGCAAGTGTGAGTGGGATTGATCTGAAAGCTTAGAGATTCGTAAAAGCAACCTCCTCTTGAATCAGTCGAAGTATGTACGCTTTTTGTTTTAGGATAAAAATTAAGCTGTATTACGACCACCTAAAATTTCATATGTACCGCTTCATGCATATAGTAATCTCGAGTAGGTTTAATCCCTGGTTTAATCGCACAGCCTTTGGATAGGTTAATTACTGCAATAAGAACAGATGCGAGTCGTCCAGTTTGCGTTGGGCTCGTATCGCTTTTCCTGGCCGGCACGGTTTACAGGTACGAATAGTAGATTGCGATTGTCACAAAACGCGGCGGCGAGTACCGAATGTGTGGGGGCACTGAAGGAATTCCGTTGCCGTTTCAGCTTTTTTGATGGGCGCTCTGAGCAAAAATATAAAAGGGATGACAAGAAGAGCGGCCGCAACGAGAGAGTTTTAACCCTCGAGAAAGTCAAGGGTCGGATGGAACCAGAGTCTAATTTTAATTCCGAAGACTGATCCTTGGCTATTAGACAAAAGTGGGAAAACTTCTTTGAGTGGTATCGAATACGAAACTTTGAGAACCACCGAGTTAGGTTCTGATTGACCAAAATCTGGTTCGATGACCGGTAGTCTTAGAATTAGCATTTTGAGTTAACGAAGCGAAACCCTTCAGGTAGTTATTAACCGCCTTTATTTTGATACTCCCAACGGAGCCGATATTCACACAGTGCCGTAATGCGTCCAATTAATCTTAATATTGCGCCGACTTTTAATAATTTAAGCTCATATTTCAGAGTAGTTTGTACATCAATTAAAGCCTGTATTTTAGCTAGTATCATCCACGTAAATGGGAACATCAATTCGAAGAGTATGAAATATGAGAATGTCAGCAAAAAGAGAAACCGAAAGGAATTAATTACTTTCTTACGGGTATAAATGTAAGGTTATCACGTAAAATTCGGGACATTGTTCAACTTTAACCTTCGATATTGAATTTTCCAGTGAGAAAAGCATAAAGAAAAGATAAGTAAATAATAATTTCCGTTTTAGTTTATATTGTCAGAATTGAAAGACGCCGAAAATGATAAAATGGAATACCATTATACCTTTACATTATGAATTGAAGGTGGGGGTGGACATAAAAAGAAGCGTGCTTGTAATGTATTTCTTATCTATCTTTCCGTCAACGATTTCATTGCAAATGCTGGAGTATTTAGTATGATTGATTCGCTGTCGCAGGTACACAAGAGAGTTAGAAATTAAATAATTATCCAAGAAATTGTATATACATGAAACACAGGTAAGTGATTTATTAAATGACACAATTAATAAATATATAACTCTCGCCAGGAAAGATTGCCGGTCACAGCACACCTTTTGTCAATTTACAATCTATGTCCACAGCTTACTTAGTAAGTAAGCTGTGCTATGTCTTTTCGTTCAGCATTGGCACGATCCTAGCCCGGAAGTCGCTCACATCTTTAGAACACAGATTGTGGACCGGGATCAGGTCTTCTGCAATCTTTCCTGGCGAGAGGTTTATCTAAACTATTATAGAATTAATAACACAAATTGCATGGAGTTCCTAGCAATACAACGATAATCATGGACTTAACCGGCAATACCTTACAGTACAACATATTGCATCCATATTACATTACATCTCAACTATAGTATCACAAGGATCGGGTTGATAATTTTCAGGGTAGTGTGGACAGCTTTTGGTGTGGATTGACGTGCCACATAATTTAATTAAACAGTTAGAACGAATATACGTTTCTTTAATGAAAAGAAAAAAATCGAGGAAAAAATGCATGTAATTTTAAACAAGTTAATTGCATAGCTATAGATGATTTGTGGGATAGATTAGTTTCTTGTGTTTGCTCGCATGAACATTCTTGCAAATCTGCAAATGGTACTATAGATGCACTACTTCCAACTAAGTCAAGATCTAAGTACGAAGAACACTACAAAAATTTAGTGCATCACCCTATAATGAACGCACCACTAATGATCGCGACAGATGCATTCGCGGTAGGAGGATCGTGGATTGCGCAAGAACCAACCCTGAAGAAATTCCTCGTATAGCACGAGCAAGTTCATCTATTGTGATGTCTCTTAGGCGAAAGTCAGACCATTCGTAATGCCAAGTTGATACACACAAACCTACACCGATTGTCATATCCAGGAGCCAAATGCATTTGAAAAAATACTATAACCGATGGACAAACATGACAAGGCACAAGCGGTCAGAGATAATTCCCTGGTCAGTCACCCACCACAGTTTCGAATACGTCCATATAGACCTACTATAGTCCAGAAGAAGTCCAGGCTCCAACGCCATTCAACAGAAGTAGTCGAGCCATAACCTAGATGTGTTCTATGTCACCCGATCCGATCGAAAAGTCAAATTAAACATCGCCAGCGAGGACGTATGCGTCAACCCAGTCAGTGACCATCTCCCACAGGCTTTTTAAGGCCGAGCTCCACCGCAAGGTGTCATCTGTCTCTGAGCACTCATTCAGACCAGACCACCTACATCGGCTGCTATCGCGTACGCGTTTAACCGACGAGCAGTCTCAGACAGTTTCGATCATCTTACCGTCAGTAGCGGTGAAGCTCCCAAGTGAGCGCCCATGAATCTAAGATCCACAAAGTAACGGAAAGGTGCTCTTTTCAGAGTAGGATGCACCCCCTCCCTCGAAGGGGCAACCACCAGCCAACTCGCTACCGCTGCCGCCACAGCGATGAATACAACCGACGTGGACGCTCAGCGCATTGAGATGCCCACACATTTCACCTATGCCGTCCTCGGTATAGTCACTTAAGGTACACGCTCCCAATCGACTACCACCTCCACCACCGAACAACCAGCAAACGAAACGAAGGAAAACGGATACCGACTCCGCCGAGATAGCTGATATGGACACCCGTAACGAAACCACCACCAGCAGCCATACGATATATTCTTACTCGAATATCTCCGCTTCTACATCTTCAACCGCCATGCCACTCCGACAGCAACAAGCTACCCCGAATAAGGCGCCTATT
This sequence comes from Photinus pyralis, assembly GCF_008802855.1. Lineage (NCBI taxonomy): Eukaryota > Metazoa > Arthropoda > Insecta > Coleoptera > Lampyridae > Photinus > Photinus pyralis. The sequence continues at coordinate 42,528,491 of NW_022170249.1, forward strand.
TACGTTGACGAGATACGAAACTTTATCAGCTACGCCTGCAACCTTGATCAGCTAACATCGTTGCCATAAGAAAGGGAGCCAGCACCACCGCTGACAGTTCGGACGTATTTCGCCTAATTCAGGATTACCTATAGTAGGGGAGCTAGCACGAAATCCACTGAACGAGAATGATCAAAATTTTAACCGATGGAGTTCCATTTTGCCCTATCAAAGTATGCTAAAATCGATCGTCTGCCGCCTCAGGTCATACGACTTAAGGCGCTGCGGGTACTTCTTGTGCTACCAATTCTGAAAGATTGTTTTTCGAGAAAATAAGTTATACACCAAATGAACACGTTGATAATAGCTCTTAAAAAATATTTTAAAAAATCGCGCGCATTTGATAACTCCGTAAAAAAACAATTCTTAGTCAGTTTTTTACGAACTTTCTACGGATATAACTAGGTTACCGTTGGAAGAATGAAGCTGATTTTTTCTACAGACTAATGATAGGTACAGCCAATGACTATGAGAGTGTTTCTTTTTTAAATTTTTTCTCTAATTATAAGATATCTTATAATGTTAAGATAATAAGATAATCTTGTAATTAGAGAAAAAATTTAAAAACGAAACACCGTTAAGTCATTAGTAGTACCTATCATTAGTCTGTAAAAAAAATCAGCTTCATTCTTCCAACGGTAACCTAGTTATATCCGTAGAAAGTTCGTGAAAAACCGACTAAGAATTGTTTTTTTACGGAGTTATCAAATGCGCGCGATTTTTTTAAATATTTTTTTAAGAGCTATTATCAACGTTTTCATTTGGTGTATAACTTATTTTCTCGAAAAACAACCTTTAGAATTGGTACCACAAGAAGTACCCGCAGCGCCTTAAGTCGTATGACCTGAGGCGGCAGACGATCGATTTTAGCATACTCTGATAGGGCAAAATGGAACACCATCGGTTACAATTTTGATCATTCTCGTTCAGTGGATTTCGTGTTAGCTCCCCTACTACTACGGCCTACGGAAAGGCAAGTCAAGTTCCATCCTGCCATCCGAGAGCGAGCCTAAAGTTGCAATCAGGAGATTAGCAACCTATATCACCCCCGACGAGATCATCGAGGATCATTCTCACCTCGTGGGTTTAGTTCCACTTACGCTGCCAAGATTCAAGGTAAGGGAAAGGATCAAAGCAACATCTTCCTCCTCACCCTGAAGAACCTGTCGGGTGCTTCCAACATCTCCGACATCACGGAAATCTCTGTGTGAAGGTACAAGATTTCCGGTACCAGCCGCCAAGTGCCTCAGTGTATCGCGTGCCAAAGATTTGGCAGGTATGTGACCTGGCAACCCTGCGCACGACTTTACGGTGTTGCAGGCGATTCCATACCCGTACGAGTTCTACGTTGTTCCGGATTGGAGTTCAGACCGAGATCACCAACTGGACAAAATTTAATGAATCTCCAGAGAAGCATCCCATCCGGAAACCCGGACACCCGAGCCCCTGCTACAGGCCTTAGCCGAGGCCAAGAAAGCGAAAGATCTCCCTCAGTACCTCAGCCCTGGAGAAGATCTTCGAAAGGGTACTGCTAGGGTATGCAATCCGGTTTTATGGTTCAGTGGTAGAGCGTTGGACTATAAATCGGGAGGTCGGGTGTTCGAACCTGGGTTGAGATGAATTTTTCATCTGTGGCAGAGATGGGAATTACCTTAGACCAGTTCCGATCATTCTGCCGACTACTCCGAATTAGGTTTTCCTGCAGTTTTCCTAATTCGTAAGGTAAATATCGGAGTAGTATAGAACAACTTAAGACCTTCTGCAGAGGCACCTCTAAAAAGCAATATGCGGGTCACTCTGTAATTGGGCGCAAGCCTGTTGAGGGCCCAGAAACAAGAGAGAGGGATAATAAATAATAAATAAATAAATCCCGCAGCAAAATATCAATCCTGGTATTTGCGGGATTGTTAGATGTTAATCCCGTAAAAACTGTAAATAAATTGGCAAATAAGCAATTCTGTGCGGTTAACTTCTGTATTAAAATAAATCGCTAATTTTATCACAATATTTAACAAAAAAGTACCTTCGGCCTAACTTAGAAATCAAAAAAACGTCTCCTATAAAGCACAAAGAGGCGAACTTCTAAAGTACCTCAAAAATCAGAGTACATTTTTAACGAAAAATGTTTAACAATTATTTAAAAAATAACTTCTCCGTTATGCGTTTCATTAACAAAGTAAACAGAGCCGTCCCCTTGGTCGACAAATTCCTCAGTCCCGCAAATCCCGCGATCCCGGTATTGCATTCCCTAGTTACTGCTAACGAAACTGCAACCGAACATAAGACCGGGGCAGTTCGGGTTTCGTAGACAACGTTCTAGAACAATACAAGTATTCCGTTTGGTAGACACCGTTGCTGAAGCCTACAACGGAACCCAGGTAGCTGTGTCGAAAGCACGACGAAAGCTTTCACAGCGTTATACAAATAAAACTCGAGGAAATGGCATGCTGTTTTTTAACAGACATATTCATTACTAATGTAATGTTGTTCGACCAATGCCCATATGCAGGCTTAATTCTAACTTTGACGGCTCATGCGCCGCGCGTATATACAGGAACAGCGAACAGGCGAAATAGTTATATACAGGGTGTGCTCAGGACAACTTCTTTAAGGTAACTTTCAAAGGAATAAATAAAGAAATGATTCTAGTTTGGGCCGCCACAATGTATATTTGCAAGTGGCCCATGGAAAGCTTAATAATTACTCCAAATCAATCCGAAGAACTTAAACAAGTTGTAGGTTTTTGAGGGAGTTAACTTAGTGCTTTATGTGTAGCGCTTATTACTTAGTAACAAAAACTCGTGAAAAATAATTTTATTACATCTGTATACATCATACAATAGTGACCTAGGAGTATAGCAGTTCCCTTTTAAGAATCTCTTCCATCGCCGGGATGTTATCAACTGGAACCTAAATGTAGTATTTAATGAACACAAATGTGCAATTCATTAAGCTTACACTGTGACCTGCCCGAAGTACCGTGTAGAAGACCAAGTTTCCCACTTGTTTTACATAAGCTTCATTTACCATATCAATTTCTAAAGGTTGTTTATTAGTTTCCTGCCACTCTGAACTTCGATTCCATTTTAAATCATCCAGCCACATTGCCGTTCCTAGTTTGTAACAACTATTAATTTCAAACTTTGCCTTTAACATATTTCATGCTATTAATAATTGTAAATTGGAAATGATGAAAATGATATACGCACGCAATATGAAATAGTTATACATACCCGCCGTGTTAACCAGGAAATCGAACACGCCGTTGTAGACTATAATTTTAATATCCGTTTCGTTAAGGAGAGCTTCGACTAAAACAAGAATCTTATAAGAGAATTAACGAATAAAGAATTAAATCAGATAATATTACTAGTTCCGGTTACTGGCCGCATCAAATCTCCCTGCAGAGCAGAATAAATGTCGTCATTTATGAAATTCCATTCAATATCCGCCGAAATGTTCAGAGATTCCTTTATCTTTGTATTCATCAACTGATTACAACTATCTTGATAACTGAGGAACCCTTAAAATGCAGTAAAGTTAAATTAAGGATTCCGTGAGGCATGTCGACGTAAAACTTTTATTACTTGTAAAAGAACTTTGGACAAATTCCTTGTTTAATTAAATATTGCGTATGTCAAAGTCTACCTCGAACCTTTGACTAACAATCAATACAATTTTATTTCGGTTACTTGTAGGGAGGATCTTGAAGTACTTTTGTACATCCCACCGCTGTGTGCGTCTTAATTGATTTAATTAAAGGCGAACATTGAATATTTTACACATCTCTACTAATTGCTCTTAAGAAATTTTCTTCGACCTTTGAGAGCTCTTTTGAAAATTTCGTTTCTTTGATGCTGATATTTATTAAATAAATAACGTTTCATTTAGCTTCTGAGAAATTAAGATGTTTTTTTGTTTAATTTCATTAATTTATGATTTTATGTACAAAACTAGCGGAAAAGTTACATTTGTAAGCTACAATTATAATTTCCCTAGGCCGGTGATTTGACATTTATACATCTAAACTGACTGTTGTCGCCAAATAAACAATTGTATAGGTTGCCAAAGCCAATCGCCAAAGGTTATCAACTTGGGAAGTGTGAACTTTGTAAAAACCTATAGCGCTGAGAATGGAATAAGATCTTTAAAGAATGAGCTTTAAATTACTGAAGATGGTTGCATTATCAAAAGAAGCGCATAAATAAATCGCATTGTAGAGAACTTTAAAATGCACAGAAGGAAAGTTGGCGAAGCAAATAAAAGATTGGACACGTCGAAACGTACTTAATTCTTTAAATTTCATGATGTAATGGATTTTATCAAAGTCAACAATTCTATAAAGTTAAATTTTTATTGCTTCTGTAATGATTATCATAAGTTTTGCACGAATTACATTATTATTTCGTCGTTTCTGAGAAACTGACAATGTGAGTAGTTGCAAATTAAATGTCAGTTTATAGGTAGGTACGCGTTGTAACCAGTAATGGTGTTCGGAAGTTGCTGGCGTCCGTGTGTCGAGCATTGAGGCTAGATAAGGCTATCTTAATGAGGTTTACGTTCCCAAAACTGTTCAATCAGAATGATCTCACTGCGAGTCCCGCGGAATACAACGGTCGCGAGATTTTGACTTATGGACCCTAGCGCTCTCATAATTGGTTGATCCAAACGAATCAGATTAATTGGTGATTAAGAATGGCTAACTGAATTACTTGGCGCCATTTTGTGGGTGTTCTTGTGAAGTGGGAAAGAGTAAGAATTATTTCAGAAAGGTGATCACTAAAGAGGAACATGTAAAAAGCATGCATAAAAATACTCAGTAGAGAGGAAGGATATACCTGGAGTAAAAATAAATTGTCATCAAGTGAGATCACTAAAAGATGGTTTTAAAAAAAACAGAGCCCTTTGAAATGCAATCTAGCGTTACGAAACACACTTCGTAAATGATGAGGGAGGCCAATTATGCTGTCCACAATTCGTACACCTTCATTTGTAATTAGTATACGGACTAAGATTTGATGGGAGGCGGTAGACGTGTGGTAAGGATACTTGCCTACAACACGAAGGTGCTAGATTCGATTCCCGAACCCCTCAACCAAAAAACTTTGACTTGTTTCTCCTCGGGGTCGACTCGGCCTCATATAATATAATAATAAAGGACTAAAGGGCTAACATTTTTACTTTCTCTTTAGATGTCCTCCGATGACGACAGCTTTGGTGTCGAAACGGGTACGTATTAGTGAATATTTCTGAGTGTTTTTCAGTTTTTTTACCTCCTTCGCTATACTCGTAATTGCACTTTTCCATCCAAAATCCTTATATCCAGTTGAGCAATATTGAAAAATCAAAGGGTGGACCGTTGCATGATCGGCTAAAAAAGAGCTACTACTTTCAAAGGTTCTCAGTTTTATAACGAACAAGAGAAGTTTCAATTGAAAGTACCTATTATATAACGGCACATTTATCAACGTAAAGGTTTTGTTCAGTGCATTTTTGTACGTTTTGCGTTATTATGACATTCGTGCATGCCCTAATATTAAATTTATTCCAAATTACACTACAAGTCCGAAGTTTCCAAAGAGCATCTTTTACAAGTTTAACAAAGGTTTTTCGCATTCAATGGCGGTTTATACTTGGCAATGCAGAAATGTTCGATTTAAGAACGATATTATAAACATCAATTCCTTGCGTTGCTTTAATGACGGTATCTGTAATTTTCGCTTCAATATCAGACGCTGCCAGAAAATCTCTTCTCTCGATTGCCACTTTTACGTCCTCCGTCAAATTGCTGATTTCATTAAAATCTTTCTTTTCGATGAGTCCCTAAAATCGGAAAACGGGAATATAAATTAGGTCGCATTTGTATACACTTACAAGATTTAGCGCTAATGAACCATAATTTAAAATGTAGTGAATAGGTGAAATGTAGGCATCTCCGAGCCCTATACCTTTGAAATGAACAGTCACTTCGCCTCTCCTAATTTCCTGAAAGAAAATTGCATTACACGTAACAGTTTCTCGCCGTGAAAGCAAATGGCGTACTTGTACAAGTTGATACGCAAATTCCACGGCCATTTTTCCTCCATACGATTCGCCGAAAATGTACAGTGGAATCTTCTGGAATTCCTCGTGCTCGCTTAAAAATGTTTTCAAGAAGTTTATTAAATCCCGACCGATTTCTTTATTATTTTGCACCATTTTTACGGAGGAACTTGAAAAGTAACTAAAACCTACTCCTACGGGATTGTCAAGGAATAAAATGTTGAAATGTTTTACCCAAGAGTGATCTTTCTCCGTTAAGTTTATGTTTAGAAGGCCAATTTCCAGAAAATTTCCGTAGCCGCTTGAAGGCATTCCAGGCCCGCCTAGAATTGACATTCTGTAATACGCCTGATGCAGTATTATGGATTAGTTCGGAATTAACCGGTAACGCGGATATTCGTGACAAATTTAGATGGATTAAGAACTCTCGACTAAGTTTTATCCTTTTACCGAAAGTGTATTTGTTCAGGGGGTCGGGAAACTTTAAATGAGCAGCGAACACGTTTGATAAGTGCCTAAAGGTTTCACATTTAAATGAAGGTATAACGTCAGGTGGAAATCTCATTTTCGTGAAATTTCCGCCACAATGTTGCTCTTTTTATGGGTAAACATTAAAATTTAATTTATAAAGTGACGCTTACTTTTTCGTAAGGGTGGGTATAGGTATACACCGCCGTATTAGGGTAATCCCAATTAAGCGCGTTGCGCGAATAAAGCTCGCTTGATATAATTGCCATAAAAAATTTTCATTTAAGATAAATTCTCTTAATTAAAAATGATTTTAGGGAATTCATATAAATACACAAAAGGAAAAAAACGAGTATCCACACTGGCCTTCGTTGCTTGGTTTGCGATTGCCTTTCTCAAATCTTCTTCTATAAATTAAAGTGACTATTAGAATGTTCATATAAGGCACCTACACACCACTTCTTTAGTTTACTTGTGATTAATCTTCATTGTGATTATTAATGAGCTCCTAGCGATTTTATAATTTTGTGTTGTCTCTCCGTCTGTCCGTCGCCCCGTCCGTTAGCACGATATCTCGATAACGAATGGACCGATTACGATAAAATTTAGTAGATGGATTCTTTATCAAATTTGTAGATCGGAGTTCGTGAATTGGCAATGTATCCCAAAAAATAAGGAAGGCCCTTTTGACATCTCCGTGAGTTATGACCGAATTGCATGAAATTCAATATGCATATAGCTTTAGCCATATAAAAGCAGTTCCAAACATTGAGCCTAATCGGACAATATTCACAGTGCCCTTTTCGCATCTCCACCATTTATAAACCGAATTGCAAACTTTTTTATTTATGAAGGTATTTAAATGAACTTTGATACATAGCCACTTGGAATAAAAGAAAATTTAAAACCAGTTTCAAAATTTTGTTTTGCTCACGCTATAGCCATACCCAGGAGCTCGCTTTCTATATTTGTTTAGTTTATTGTACTTTGGATTGCAGTAAACTGTTTTGAAATAAAAATTTGCCTTTCGATGAATGAAGTAACAGCTACTATATTATAGTAAATCGTGATATTCTGCAAGAGCAACGTTCATGTGTTTGATATTATAGCACCCTGCTCAACGCTCACCTCAAAAAAGGACACTCTAACTCATTATCCTTCTATTCCATCTTAAAACATAATTGTGTAGAAGTGTGTAAAAAAAGTGTAGGAAGAGAACAGAGACTTAAAACACCTCAAATGCAGCAAAAACCTTCCGAAGAAATCGACAGATAAGGATTAGTTTTTCAGTACTCAGCTCCTAGAAGGTTTTGGAAGACCTTTAAAGACGCTCTTAAAGAAAGGCTAAGCTTTTAAACTCTTTAAACAGTAAAAGCTTTATGTACATTATTCTCTTTGATGCTGTAGGCGTCTCATAAGAGCTTTTTCACTCGGAGAAGTTCTTAAATATTCTCAAGGACACGTAAAATCTCCTTAAGGACCGGGTTTCCGCTAAATATGTATTAAAGGCTTCTCTTGAAAGCTCTCGAAATCGCGCGGAGACACTAAAAGATGCTAGATGACTATATAGTAAATATCTGTTAAGGTTCGACCCTTAAAGCTATTAAATGCTCTGAATGCTCTCAAAAGCTTTGGAAGACCCACAAAATCTCGGAAAGGTTTGGATTTTACGCAGATAAGAGCATGTCAAAAGTTTCAAGGGGAATTGAGACGTCTTTGTGTACTTGGAGAGTGTTTGAGACACTAGAAGATTTTCATAGACCCATAAAAGCTCTACGGGTTTAAAAGATTGTCAAGGTCAAAGGTGCATGAGGACCTTGATACACACTTAAAGATTCTACAAGTTAACTAAATGCCGTCAAAGCCTCTAGAAAACCCTTAAGAGACTTATGAAGCTTTGCAAAGTCGCAAAGACTTATGGAGTCTAGGAGACTTTTCGCAACTGTTGCCTTTAAAGACACTTAACTGGATTCAAATTCTCTTAAAGCTCATAAAGGGTCTTACACACTGTTCAAAGTTCGAATATTAAATACTCTTAAATTGATTTAGACACGATTAAAACCTCTTAACGGCTTACAAAAGCTCTAAGGCGCGTCTTGATGGATTTTAATATTTGGCGAAGACTCTTGAAAGATTGGAAGACCCTTAGATATACTTGAAAGCACTTAAACACTCTTGAATGTTGAAGGTGCGTAGATGCTACTCAAAACCTCAACAGCCTTGAACACCCTTGAAGATTAATAAAAGCGTAGGTCTTTAAAAGCCTTCAGAAAGTTCTTTAGACTGTTGGAGACTCATGAACACATGAAGAAAATTTGTGAATGACATTAGTGGCCCCTAAGTGTTTTCAAAGGCTAGAACACTTGAGCAAGTCTTAGAAGACTCTGTAATGGTCTCACAGGTTCCTAAAGGCGATTAAACCCAGACTAAAATACCATTCACCACTTGCACATGCTCTTAAGGTTTCTCAGGGACTGATAAAACTTCTAAGGATGTTTAAATTCAACCATAGTCATGTACTGTACTACCTTCATAACCTTCATACATACAGTAAGTGTCTCTTTAAAGCCTAATATTCTGTGTCGTTTGATCCACAGCATTCAACTTCAACCATCTTCATTTCAAATAAGTCTTAACATCCCTTTTATGTTTAAGCTTTACGACCATCCCAGTGTACAAGATTTCATCTCATAAAAAATGTATTCGTAATTATTTTAAAGTTAGCGTAATATATCACCTCTTTCATGTAAAATTGACGTGAACCTTGACATGAATGATGTACCTATATTCATAAATTATAAATAATGGCTTCCTAAAACAGGTGCACTTGTGAAAACTTACATCTGATAAAAATCAGGAAACTCGCTGAAAGTAATAACATAAAGCTCTAACTAGTTTGAATCCTATTATTCGAATCCTTACGTGAAATAAGGACAAACTTGTATAATAGGCGTTTAATTAGATATAAACAACTTAATTAAGTAGCAGCTAATTAGAGGAGTTAAATTTTGTTTGCAAAGGTTAATGCTTTTATTACTTCGTGCACTTTCTCATGTTATGTAGGGGCATATCAAATGTTTGTCCTCCTACGCACAGTCCAAAATTAATTATGGGTAGGTATTTTACAAACGTCCGCCATTCTATGTCACGGAAATTTGATTTTCACAGTTACCGCTTTGTTCACCAGCCAAAATACGGTTAATGAAATTAATTAATCTTATGTACTAAAAAGTCTTTTTTATGTATACCTAGATATGAAAGAAAGGGATTGGTAAATCCAAATTGATTTTTCTACGTGTACCTTAAACTTCGACACAACGTTTCTGCAATAAACAGTTATCTTACACAAATTCTTTTTTCTATTTCGGGGCTTTAATTTAATTAAAAAGTAATTATCAAAAACTACAAGAAACTTTAGAATTAATATATCTTATGTTGGCAACACCATTTACGTTGACAAATGTTAAGTTGGCAGCGTAGATAAACACAACACTGACATTTGGAAACTTTAAATTCCTTGAATGTGTAATTTTTTACTCGTAGATAAATTTATCTATGGTGGATGTGTAAACTGCTGATTTGGAATGTATTAGGTTCTTCGTGTACCAAAAATCAAGGAAAACACATAAATTTTACGTACGTAATTTGATTTCACATCTGATGATTTGACGTTGACGTCTTGGCGAACTGCCAACTTAGAGATGAAAAGTTACCAAAAACAATGTTACAATGGCACTCATTTGAAACACTGTTTTTGCCGAAAACCGTTGCACAAAATCCTCATTGTAACACCGAAATATATAGAAAATAGTATATTGAAAGACAAGTGTTACAATGCGACCTATTGTAATACTCCTATCTTGTGGCACGAGTGGCGTAGCAAAGCGGAGCCACGAGTGTCCACAAGATAGGAATATTACAATAAAGCATTGTAACACGTGTTTTTCATACTATTTTTTCTATTTCGGGGCTTTAATTTAATTAAAAAGTAATTATGAAAAACTACAGGAAACTTTAGAATCAATATGTCTTAAGTTGGCAACACCATTTACGTTGACAAATTTTAAGTTGGCAGCGTAGATAAACACAACACTGACATTTGGAAACTTTAAATTCCTTGAATGTGTAATTTTTTATTCGTAGATAAATTTATTTATGGTGGATGTGTAAACTGCTGATTTGGAATGTATTAAGTTCTTCGTGTACCAAAAATCAAGGAAAACACATAAATTTTACGTAATTTGATTGCACATCTGATGATTTGACGTTGACGTCTTGGCGAACTGCCAACTTAGATATGAAAAGTTACCAAAAATAATGTTACAATGGAACTCATTGAAACACTGTTTTTGCCGAAAACAGTTGCACAAAATTCTCATTGTGACACCGAAATAGAAAAAATAGTATGAAAAACACGTGTTACGATGCTTTATTGTAATACTCCTATCTTGTCGACACTCGTGGCTCCGCTTTGCTACGCCACTCGTGCCACAAGATAGGAGTATTACAATAGGTCGCATTGTAACACTTGTCTTCCGATATACTATTGATAGCTCTTCAGTAACTTTCAGGTTCAGGGTCATAAGAAACACATGTTTGGCGAGATAGAGGCGAGTATGGGACGAAGAGGAAATAGGATTTACTTGCTTCTGAATTTTGGGTAGGCCGTACAACCTCGGTGGTTTGGAATCGGTAGGGATGAGACGACGATGAGGCATCCTTAGAGAGCGCCGACGACCTCATAACAGCTGGACCTTTCGCTCGATTTTGGACTTCTATCAAGCCATGTCCGTACTCAGGCAATGTTAAAATTGTCATCGTGTTGTCGTGCTGTTGTGTGTTTTCTTCGGGGTGCATCAATTGAGGTTCAAACCTACAGGGATCTGATGATCTGAATGCATAACGTAAACATATGACCCATAACAAAGAGTACCCATAATATGAAAGCTACAAAGATAAAGCACGACTTGGTCAAAGGCCAAATAATTCTTACGGTAGAACGACAATCAATGCTGTCAAGTAATTGAGACTAAGAAGATCATATAAAGATAGTCAGTAGAGACCACCGACCAATATCATGGCACACAGACAGCAGTGAAAAGTTGGGACCAGAATCTATAAATAAACGTTTTAACAAATCCGAATTCTATTAAAATAACTTTACCTAAAGAGGATACAGCTACCATTTGCGTAAACACGCTTAGATAATTAATTTAAACAATTTTAGGGTGAAAACTCTGAAATTTCCCCATTCAAATCAACATTTTTCGCAAAGATCGACCAGTTAAGTTATTTCAAAAGCAAAAGTGATACTTTGTTAATATAATACTGAGTAAATAGATTTATTGCAATTACGTAACTGTGACATAATAGGTTTCATCAAACTTCACTGCAGTCCAAAGCAACTAGTAAAGACCTTCGCATTTACACGAATGGCTAACGTGTAGGTACTCTAAACAAGTAACCTACGGGACCTAACATTGACGTGCGAAAATATTTTGAAAATTGAATTAATCTGTAGGTACCTACTAATTACTAATAAACTCGAAAATGTGACTGATTAGATCCAATTCAGAAGATATACCTATTGTGTCCTCGAATTGTTAAAGAAAATGTTTATTTTCTGTTAAATGTATGAGCATTTATTACAAGGGTATTCTTATTTCATTTACGTTAATTTATTTGTCACTTTATTAAAAAAATGTGTGTCTTAAATTTGAAATTACACCACCGAAATTCCTCAAATGGCTTATAATGTAAATGGTGCAATTATAAATGTACCTTCATTAAGCCTAGAAGCGTCGTTTATCATGCGAATTTTCCGTTACCTACTCACTAATATATAATTTAACATCTCACGACTCCGTGAACGGCACATTTCTGGAAACGTGACTGTTTAATATTATATCGATCTTTGACGTGTCCAGAGGAAATTGTTGATAAGTGAAACGCTTGTCACGAATATTCTTCGACGAGCTGAAAAGTTTGAATGATCACACTTACCTTGCAACCATATTATTAATGGACGTTCCGTAAAGTGAGACACGTTCGCGGTGGTGTAGTACAACCACCAGAACATGTGAGCATGGGGTCGGACCGTAACATGGCCCCACGCTTGTTCCGTTCCGCCAACACCCTTCACACCTAAAATCAATTCAGTCTAAGACAGAAATACGAGATGTAAGCAAAATTACTATAAGCTTCACAAAGACAAATTTAAGATTCAGAATAGGTAGCTAGGGGCTTCTCACATTTACATATGCGGGGTAGTTTGTATATTATAAGAAAAATTCAAAAAGAACGATGTTGATTTTCTTAACTAGAAGGACAGAATATGTCATCGAGCAAGTTGTTTACTTTGCTAAGAAAAAATTTGAATTGCTAATACCTTAAAAATGTTCAAATCTTACATAAAATTTGAATAAAGTATTTCTATGTCAAAAGCGATGTACCAACTTATATTTTTATTAAAAGTACTGCAGAAATTTAATGTTGTACCTTTCCAAAGTTTTTATTCGAGTTAGAAACAAAACTTTATACAAGATTTCAACAGTACGGAAATTGACATCTTGTCTCCTTGTTTACCAAGATTAAATCCAGATGTAAAATCCCATTCTTTCCTCGGAAATATTTAGTTTTTTAAGGCGATGTAGAAATTATTCCGTTATTTTTAGCTCGCACAATAGGGGTCTATTATCTAAGCTCAACACTTAAAACACGATTTCAATGAATTTCCTTATTTATGAACTATATAGCCTCGTACATACTACAGCTGCAACGTGCAATATGGCAGCATGTAATGAAACTTGTGGTGGCGGGTGTTCGTTGTTGCACCTTATGTTTCGATTCATCATTGACGTTTGAGGAATAGAGACTAGACATGGACGACTGACGCGATGGGCATCGCCATATTGAAACACATAGGTACGTACGTCTTGGTTTGACTTTTACGACGTTGATGAGTCCTGTTTTGTTATTATTGTGTACACAACCCCACACCTTTGATTTTTAAACGTGATTTTTATGTATATGTAGTTCTGCTTTACCTGCATTTATCGCTATTGATAATAATTTATGTGATAGACTTTAAATTAAACCAGTCCAGGATAACCCGTCTCTTGCAAGGGGCTTTAGGCTATTACCTAAGCAGAAAAAGCAGATCTAAATACCGAACACCAGAGATAATGACGACACATCCTGTATACGATAGTTTTTCAATGTATTAAGTCAATCTGTGGGAGGGGGTTATTTACGAACAAACACAAACTTGGTTTATTTTACTTGAATTTGTATCTCAGCGTTTGTTTTTCCTCTTAGAAATTTTTTATATGCGTAATTTTTTCGTTTTAATTTTATAGCTTTTGTAAATTGTTCAATTTAGATAAGGTGTTAGAAGTCACATCTGGTCGCCTGCGATAAGTAGCTTTATTATCAGGCAAAAGTTATTTAATTTCAAGCAAATGCACAATACACATCTGGTTCTGATAACGAAAAACGTTTCGAAAAATTGAGCGTTTTATATTGGAGAAGTGGGAACGTTTGGCAGGTTCCGCTGTGATTGGCGGTTTACTTAAAAATTTTTAAAGGGGTTGTAGTGTAAGTGGTAGTTCGTTAAATACTGGAGACAACGAAATAGCTTTGCGACGGTTGAAGAGCGTGTATTTTTTGTTTACGCGAATTTTTTACGGTCAGTCAGCCTGTTTATGAGAAAGCCTAATTTTTCGGTATCAAAATAAAGTGTGCAGAAACAAGTTAAGCACAGTGGTGTCAGATGTTTTACGCGTGTTGTCCAATTTCACTTTTTAATTCCACCTTGGAATTTGTAGAATCCCTACGAAATTTAATTTCGGGTCTACGTATACGTTTCGATAAAATCAAGCCGCCATACCACTAACAAACGACACTCTAATATGACAGATTATGTTTCGAAGATGTTCAAAAACGAAATGAACCCGAAATTTTTGTAACAGTCGACAGAATGAGTTCCCAATTTACAATTCCAATCAAATTCGGCCCGGATGGCTGCCAAGTCAATCTCGGCGACCGGATATGTCGCGAAACGGAAACACTGGCGATAATCCAGGAGTTCAATCGAACGTACCAGGCCAAGCTGAGGGAGATCGGAAACATTGGAGGCGGCGATAACTTACAGGTAAAAAAAGCCGTGGCGGGTGCCTTCACGACGGTTGGTCTTGCAGCGCCGGGTGAATCTGCAGCAGGACTGGATACGCGACCTGACCCAGCAGAATGAGATGTTGGTGAAGATCGTCGAGAGCTTGGAGAAGGAGGCGGCGGATAAGGTCGCGCTGCTCGCGAAGAAGCTAGAGACGTCGACACTTTCCAGTGAGAAGGTAGGCTTTTGGGGGTTGGAGGCCGGCGTGGTAACCTTTGCCGTTGCAGAGGATACGCTTGCTTGAGAGTGATGTGCGTAGTTTAGTTGAAGTTATAAAACGCGCTCGTGACGAAAACCGGTGGAGTGCTAACGGTCTAAAATTTTTTACAGTCAATCCTGATACTTTCCTTTTAAAATGTGAATGTTCCTTAATTCCGTAAGTATGATTTGAAGTACAAAGGGGTTGGGGGAACTCGTTCATTTTAGCCCGACGCCCCCTGAGCGCCAGGATAACGTCTCGTTGAAGATTACTGACAGTTTACACCGACGGGTGAAGAAAGGGAGCGATAGCAAGCTGAGAGTCATTTTGGAAGTAGTTGAGCAAAAAACTAATGACTTGTAAACGTTTGAAATAAACCAAAACACTCACAAACGCATTTGATTTCCAAGTAGCTTAGAGCAAACCTGAATGAGTCGAACACTACAGATCCCTTTTTTATTTTTAGGCCAACAAGAATGTAACCGAATTGGACTCGTAAGCAAAGAGCTCATGTGGGCCAAAATTGAGTTTTGCCTTTTTAGTAAAGTGAAGGACCTCGAGAAGCGGATTAGCGAATCGCCCAAGCAAGACGACCTGGAGGCGTTGCAGCATAAATTGCGCCTGAAGGAAGAAGAAATCAACTCCGTTAAGAGGGTAAGTACCGAAATTTACGACGTGGTACATGTGCCGCCGGTCGAAGAGTTGCGCGAAAAAGTGCGTCAGTTGCAAGCTGATTACGATCAAGTTCTCTCTGAACTCAAAGAAAAGGATTATCTGGTGCAAAAGTTGCAGTTGGAGTTACAGGTACTCAAAGAAAAGGTGAGTGGCGTTTTGCTTAATTGTTTATATTAAAAAAATTTCTCTTTTGATTAATTTTCTGAACTCTAGAAGTTTTCGCATTTTTATTATTAAAAAAATGTGGGGTAAAAGAAGATCACTTTCAGAAACGTTTTTTTAGCCAAAGGCGTTGGAGAAGTCGAATTCGGTTGTGGTGGAGCTGACCGAGGCGGCGGGTGAGCTCGGCCGGCTTCGGAAGAGCTTGCAAAAGGCACAGACGCAATACCAGGGTGCTTGCGCACAGTTAGAAATGAAAGACGACGTGATTAGAGATATGCAAAAAAGTATGGATGAGCTGGAAAGAAGACACAGAGAATGCCTGAGGGAAAGCGAGAGGAAAGACAATGTGATTAACCAAATGCAAATCGATATGGAGGAACTGAGAGAAAAGTGTAAAGGCGTAGAGAGGGAGTTGGCAACGGGGAAGGGGGTCATCGCGCGATTACGCGAAGATGCGGTGGTCCAAGAAAATAACTGTGCAGCTGAAGCGAAGGTGAAAGATGAGATGATCAGGAAATTGAAGAGCGACGTAGAGAACTTGAAAAAGCAACTCGAGGAGGCGACAAACGAGTGCGAGTCCAAGGATGGGACAATGGCTAAGCTGCGCGAGCGAATTCGCCGCATGGAGGAAACAGTATGACTAGTGCCTACTCGATAACGTTCCCAATCGAATTTTCATTTCAGATGGACGATATGGAGAACGTCAAAATTTCAGCGAAGAAGTGCAACGTTAAGTTGCAAGCGAAAACGTCGCAGAGGTCTCTAAAATCCAAATGTAGTTGTAGGCCCAAAAGCGGCATCGCTGTGGGATCGGCGAAAAAATCGCCTGGTATTGTTCGATCTCAAGTTCCAGTTTTGCGGAAACCGACCTATGGCGTGCCGAAGAGATCTTCCAGAACAGTGCAGGTTGACGCCAAATCACTGACTTCTACTGCGAGGAAACCTGGTGCGGTCAGGTCGGGAAAGTCAACCAGGTGTATCTGTGTGGAAACGTTGTCCAAATCTGTTGGTACAAATCGTGAAAAGGCTTCGCGTAGTAGAAAATCGGGTCCGTCAACGAGATGTATCTGCGTCGGTGATTTGTCCAGTTCTGAATGTCCATCACTGTCCGCGCGAACTCAAACCTCGCAAAAATCACACGATTCCGCCCGATCTCGTTCGCCAAATACGCGCGAACTGAAAAAATCAACCCCCAGGCGCAAACGTGCCTCAAACCGATCGCCTCCAAATTACACGGCTATTTATGATATACCTCTTTCCCCTCGCCCCTTGCCGCCCCCAAAGCCTTCACCACCACCCCAGCCCGTTCAGCGCGAAAGTAAACCGGGTCAATTCATTTACCTTTACAACAGAATATGTCATCAGTGGACCAGACCGTGCTCACCCCACTATCATATGGTCATCCCCAACGAACCTAAGCCCATCGCGCACGTAAGTATCAACCGTACTACCGTACTTCGGGCTTAGTCAACCGCCACACTCCTCAGAGCCCGCGCCAGTGCAACCAGGCGCCCAAACTGAGCTGCAACAACGTCCTGCACGAGCACTACAGGATCAGTAATACGAGCCACCAGAGCGGCATCGTTAGTAAATTCATCCCCAATTCGGATCGTCCGCCGATCAGAACCTTCATAAACAATCTCGAGTTAAATATCCAGAAGCAGAACGAGTGTAAGAATAATCGCTTCATTTAGTTGTAGTAATTTATTATTAAGGTCTTTAATAAATTATTAACTTAACGCATGACTTTTGATCAGGGGTTTGAACCGGAACCAATGGCATGTCCGCTCGCTTGGAACCGAAACCGTTGTGCAAATTGCTGGTAAAATTTGGTTCTGAAGTGTGTAACTAACTTCACGCTACTGTAACACGGATATAAAATCAACCCGGAAACTTTTAAAAATGGTCACCGGAATGGCCCTCAAAAGATAATCGGATCCCGCTTAAATGTGGCACGTGATCTAAGACAGGGTCTCCTTAGGTTAGTTGTAAGGGACGCCAATCGCCATGACCTGACGTATCGTAGGGCAGGAACGCAAAATCAAACACTATAATGGGATAATAGTGTAATTCAAATGTTAAATAAGTCTTTGTGATCAGTTATTTGAGAAGTTAATAAATAGTCTCGAATGGGCAATAGTGTTGATGTGTATAATAATTCGTTGTATTAAATGATTGATAATAAAACACATACATAAAACATAATATAAAAACAGGGTAAAAGCAGTTGCAAGTTGCAATAAAATCCCGAAAAAATTATGTGAACGTAAAGTGAACTTAAAATATAATTCTAAATAGTGCAGAACTAGAACCTATATTTCATATGGGCTCCAACCCCTGCTTCTGATAGTGATAAGTCGCATCATCAACGGTTGATGCAAACTCTCAACGTTCGCCTTTTTCAGATGAGCCTCGATGCGGAAACCGGAGCGGCCGAGCTGAGGAACATGGTGAGATTTATTTTGGTATTAAGGCGACTCCGACGTTGTTTTTTTTTAGGTGAGAGGGTTCGAAGACGAGAATCGCACTTTGAAGGATACCATCTTCCAAGCGAACAGGGAGCTGGAGAAGTTTTACGAGCAGGCGAACACATACGTAACTATCCGACTTGTCAATCCGTTGAATTGGTCACCGATTATCGAGCTAAAAAGTTTTTGATGCTTATTTCTTCTTTTGTTCATCCGAATTGTTTTGTTCATCCGAATCGTTTGAAGAAGCGAAAAGTTTGAAGAATTGCATAAACCAAATAATATGAAGATAACTTGAGGAACGAGAAGATCTGAATACTTTGAAGAAGCCGACGAAGATAAATGAATAATTAAATGAATCCGAAGAATCTGAGTTACAAGGATTCGAAAAATTACAAAGAATCCCTACACCCAGTGACTGCAATGGTTGCTATTATAAAAGTTGGGTTATGTTCTTAGGTTTGTGGTGTGGTTCGTGTAATTTTCTTCGCTTTCTTCCTACGCTGAGTCCTACGTCCCCTATTTTTACTTCCCCTACGGTAGATAAAAAGGGATTCAGAACAGGAAAGAATTTACCCTAGCAGAAATTATGCTGACGTGGCTTTGACACAAATTTTTACTCCCTTTGTAAAAAAACAATAATTGTCATGAAAATTACGAAAGATTATCTCAAAACGGAAGACATCTGAGGCATCTGAGATTCATAAGAATTTGAGATGAGTGGGTGAAGCTATAAGAATCGGAAATCTGAGGAAACTAAGGTTTGGTCCAATCCGAAGAAATACATGAAATTGTCCATCCCAAACTCGGCTGACCAATTCAAAGTGTCATTCTTTTCCTTGTGCTGGGAATTACGAGCCGATCACTCAGTATATACTTTGATTTTAGGTTGTGGAACGAGAAGAGTACAAGCGCAAGTATGCCGAAGCTCAAGCGGCTCTTGATAAATTGCAGAATCAGTTTTCAACGGCCCAGTCCCGTTGGCAATCGGACAATAAGTCCAAAGAAGGCGAGCTGGAGAGGCTTCAGAAGGAAAACGTAAAGTCGAGGCTACGATTTTAGGTCAGTAAATTATTCGTTTCAGTTGAAGGCAAAAGGCGAGATAGATACCATCAGGCGTCAAAGTGAATCGATGGTAAGTACCCTTTTCCATTACAGCGCTTACGAGACGGTCTTAGAGTCAAGCCCAGAATGAAACGATACAAGCGTTACAAGAGGCGATTAGGGAGAAGGATAGGGCAGTTAAGGCGGTCAAAGTGTTACCGTCAACCGAGTCAGATGCGTCTTGGCCATCGGTATCGACGAGCGCATCGGCCAAATCGACGCGCGCCGAAAAAGAGACAGGTCAAACTCCTGCTAAAGTCGCTCCGAAACCACCCGAAGCCAACAAACTTCTCATAACGCCGGTACCCAGTGAAGACAAGTCGACTCGGTCGGGGGCCGGAATACCACCGCCGCCCCTTGTTGAAGATTCTAAGTCAATTCGGTCGGCGGCCGGAATCCCACCCCCACCCCTTGTTGAAGATACCAGGTCGATCAAGTCGGGACAAATCTCGGAGAAATCTCGTTCGCCTTCCGTCGAAATTGTGACAGATAGCGCCGGATCGACAACGGAACCCTCGTCAACGTCCGAAGCTGTTCAGGAGATAGCGAAGGTTCGACTGACTGTCTCCGTAAGTACACGGACTAAATATAACGTTTCAGTTGCGAACGGAACGAGAAGAAGAAAGAGAGAGGCACTCGCAAGAAGTCGACGATCTGAGAAAGACAATCGTAGGGTTGGAGAAGGAACTTGAGAACGTAGCGGTAAATTAAGTTTGGATAGGCTAACAATCTGACCGGTGTCGATCGTTTCTTAGCGGAATTTAGGTACCCTCTGATGCAGTGCTAACATCTCGCAAGTACTAACAATCGAACCGGTTCCGATCGTTAGTCCCTCTCAATGCTCTATACCCTCTTCAGAGCTTCTTGTGCACTAGTTACTTTCCGGTGCAGTGTACATTTTCTAAAGCACTAACAATCCCACCATCAATCGTTACTGCACTTTGGTGTCCCATACTTAAAATCTTTGTAATTTCAGCCCGTACGAGACACTCTAAAAGGTCGAGTTGAGGAGATCGAATGCGAGTGCGACGCTATGCGCCGTCTTGTGGTTCGTACTTACCCTCGCGTCGACTTCAATCCATATAAGTCAATTACAGAATGAAGCCAAAGAGTTGAACAAGGCCTACCAGAACCTAGGCATGGAAAACGTCGACCAACGCGTGCGTGATCTACAGCAGAAACTCACCGATAAGGTGGGCGAAATGAGCGAGTACGCCGAACTTCTGCACGAGACACAGCAGAAACTATGCTGGACCGTCTGCCAGAACAACGAGCTGAAGAAGGAGATAACTGAACTACTCGCGCGCATCAGCGAATACGAGCTGAATTATAACGTAACGGACGAGCGCACAGATTACTGCCAGAAGGAGATCGAAACTTGCCAAGGAAATGTGGCGCAACTGCGCGAGAAGCTCGTAGCGATGAAGGACCTGCTGCAGAAGAAGGTCGATCAGTACAGTCAGCTGGAGACGGAATTTTGCGTGCAAAACAATTCGCTGTGTTGCATGCGGAAGCAGATCGATGAGAATAAGGACATGTACGAGAGGGAGGTGTGCGATTTGAGGTGCACGATCGGTGAGCTCCAGAGCAAGCTCGCGTCCGCCGAGGAGGCCGGTAAATACCTGCGCGAGGATTACGAGCGTAGTAAGACTCGAAATCAAAATTACACGTCCCTCGAAACGGAGCTGGAGCAAAAGTTTGAGGAGAGTCTAAGGGCCGCCAATGAAGAGATTGAGACGCTCAACGAGTACATTGCGAAACTGCAGGAGGAGTGTGCGAACATTCGGAAGGAGTTGCAAGCTAAAGACAAGATTATCGACGCTACCCAAGCTCGATTACAATCAGGCGCGCCCGCTCCCAGCGACGTGGAAATGATCGCGCTTCAAAACGAGCTGGAGAAAGCTCTTCGGCAGCACGACCTGTTGCGAGCTAAGGTAGAGTAGGCCCAAAGATGTGTCGATGTACTTAGTTGTACTTGCAGAACGAAGCGCTCTGTTTGCAATTGAGCGAAATGCGAGACGCCGCCACTAAGCTCGATCAGCATAATTTGGCGAGCGAGCAGCACGTGCAGAATTGTCTATGCGAGATACACCACCTGCGCAGTGCCAGACAGCAGCTGGAGGTCAAAAACCAGGGTTACCTGAAGGAGATCCAGTATCTTCGGTGCGCCTATGCTCAGCTCTACGAGAACTTCCAAAAAATAACCGCGTAAGTCTCGAACACCTGCAAATGCCGCTTTACCGAGAACCGTTTCAGGGTACTAAACAACTTTAAGGCGAAATGCTGCTGCTGTAAGTCACGTCTGCGTGGAGGATACAGTGTTGGCTCACCGATGGACATTCACAACTCGTCTGGAAGTACCACAGATCACTACCTTGACGTAAGAGCTCTAGGTTTATATTACATGCCTTATGCACCTCTCGTTTTAGAGCGACGAGACAGCCGTTACCGAAGAATTTCTAAAGTCACCCGAATTTTGGTTGAACAGGCCTTCTGACGACTTTCTCGTATCTAAAGATCAATAAATAAAGTACTCATTGTTTTTTAACTTCACAAGTTTCCATGCTCTGCAAGATGTCGGATCTGGTGTACATTTCGATTTCTTTGAAAAACAGTTCCTTTACTCTTTCCTCTTTTAAAGCATTTTATGGAGAGATTTTGGCATCATCTCAAATATTTTTCAAAGCTTTCTAGAACTTCTGCAAATCTAGGTGAGATTGGAACACCTTGAATAAAGCTTTGGGATGGGAATGTATTTCCAGTTCTTGCTAGAGGGGTGTAAAATACCCTTAAATTACCGTTTAAATGAACCTATATTTGACGCAAAATAGAATAATTAACATTTACAGATTTCGCAATACATGCAACCATCGAAAACATTGGAACTGATAACCGTATAACGCCATATGTAAAACACAAATAATTCACCCGGGATCACTTGCTCCACTCGCTCGCAAGCTCGCTCGTGTCGCAAACGTACACGTTCTGAATAATAAGCCTCGTCATAACATGCTCGTAATCCTATTAAAGGAGATGTGCGAGAATTATACATTGGAATTAACAAAACAATTGCACACTATTAAGTAAGTACCGTATGGACAGATGTCTGCGACTTTTCCTTAACCTACCGATTGCGGCAGAGTACGGTACAATCATCACTTAATACGACACCCCTGTCTTTTCTGCTTGAACGATACTGGTAACTTCATACCCATATACAAAACATAGGCATTTCCAATGTTAAAAAATTAAATAATTAATTACTTGCTTGAATGCCCAATTGGATTGGGTAGCTTAATCTATGCTTAATATAAATTATAATTGATATCTAATTAGGTTCGTAAATATTTACTCTAGGTCTAATGACAGAATTGTTAGACGAGGGATGGCGTATAATAAATATCGGGATACATCTCTCCCACTCCAGTCATACAATTTAATAATGGGATTAGCAGGTATCGGGATGAATCTTATTAAAGGAGTTTTCTAGGTAAGTACCGGATTACGGAATTCTATACCACTGCAGCCTTTGAAAAGCTCTTCGACAGCCTTTCAGCCTTTTACTCGGACTCCCCCTCACCCCGGTGTTTTCCGAACTTTTTGTCTGGGTTATGTGCACTGAAAGCTTGAATGCAGCACGAGGAAGATTTGAAGAAGGTATGTAAGAGGGATATCTAAAAGGACGGTAAAGAAAACTTGAAAAGGCGTCCAAAAAACGGGATGGGTGGAGGAGGTGCAAAGAAAATGTAAACGAGATGTGAGAAAAGCGAGAAAGAAAAAAGAAAAAAAGGAAGGAAGGGCGTAGAGGAAAATTAACGGACGCGCGAAGAAGGTTTGAAGGAAGTGTGATCCAGGTTTGAACGAAACATGCAGTAGCCGTAAAGGAATAGCAAAGGCGACTTGACGAACGTGGCAGAAAACTTTAAAGGACGCCATAGAGATGTAAAAAAAATGCACGAAAGAGAGATAAGAAGGGGAAGGGTGGTTCAAGCAGCAACTGCGGGGGAAAGGGGCGTAAATGGGATGAGATAAAATCCGGAGTAGTGATTTGAACCCGGAAAAAAGAAAGAGGCGTGGAGAGGCAAAGATGAGAGCTCCAGGTTAATATTTCATTCAGCATTTTTTCATAGACTTTTCCCATTCAACAGGTACTATTGGCCCATAATTAAGTTTGAAATGTCTTTGTAAGTATGTAAGTAAAGCGGAATTCTTTTCTAGTTAAAAAAATTATCACATTTTCAATACGTCTCCCAATAACAGTTGGAAAAACAACTGTAGGATCATAAACTTGTGGGTATTTTTGCGCGTTATTTATCAAAGCGTCTTTTTTTAAGTGCCTCATTTTTGCATAATTTATAAATTAAGTGTGTGAAAAAAAGGGAAATTTCCCTTTTTTAAAAAGTGGTATCAATTAAAGAACGTTTTCTGGTTATTAACAACACAATAACAAACCCCAACGTTTCGCTATATTCAAAATTTTGCCCGGAGTCTACAACTAGAAAAAGTAATGTGGTCATTTTATTTGTATAATCTTGGTTCTTTGTATTTTTATTGTTGTATTTAAAAAAATTCCGATAAGAAAGTGGAAGTTACGGTAGGAAAAAACCGAAGTAAGCCTATTTTCACACTATACAGTGTGTCCCAGATCGCGTGGGATTGCATGGGTAACTTTGTTATTATTAAAGATAGAGAATTGGTTAAATGGGCAATGTTTTGCAGTTTTGGATGCTTATTTAAAATTCCCTTATGGAAATTCAAAATGAAGCATAGGTTCGACGTAAATTCAAAAAAACTAAAATTGGTCATTTCCTTGAATGTCTTATATCATCGAAAGTATAAGAGATATAAAAAAAGTTTTATATAAAAGTGACTGTCTTTGATACGCTTAATTTAGAATTGATGTCAAAAAAAAATTTAAAATGGCCACTTTTGAGGAACATTTACTAACTTCCTAAAGTTAAATGGGCGCCATATTGGATTTTTAGATTACTTGATAGATTTTTTAATTCTCTTTTCAACGAGCCATCATAACATAAGATTGAAAATAAGATACCAATTATATTAACGGTTTTTGTATTTTAATCAAGTAGTCTGGGACGAATAAAAAAACAAAACAAAATCTATTCGAGGCAACAAAACAATGAAAATAATTACACCAGATGTTTAAAATACTGGCCATTATTAGTGAAACACACTTCAAGACAGTTTAGTTTAGGCAACGTGTTGCCATTGATGATTATTATTGTTATTGTAATGGTAGCTACTTCCACTTTACTTTTATTTTTTAATTAAGTACTTACTTTTATAATTTAATGTACTGTACATAATTCGTGAATTGTGACCTGAGCAGCCAGCTTGTTGGTAGGTAGCTTAAACCAACCCTTTCTTCGAAACATACGTTGTCGAGAAAAATCCTTTAAGGAAGTTTATTGGAGAATTTGTAAATCATGGTGAGCAGTTAAAGATCCAACAAAGATTACCGGTCCAATTACATGACTTCCCATTATGCCATAAAATACATTAATTTAAAAAAATATGACTTGATTTCGGCGTGAAACTACATCATGTAGGTTTTCCTGTGACGAGTATAGTGTTCATTATGTCGAGTTGAACACTCCGCAGTTAGAAAAAGATTCATCTGTCCATATACTCGGACTGGTAAAACTGTTAGTTTCGATATTCTTGCGGATAAACCACCTACCGACCTACAAAATGTGACCTGGGACAATGCATCAAATAGTAAAATAAAGCAAAGTGTCTTGAAATGTGTTTAACTGGATAATGGCATGACATTTTTTCGAGGGGATAGTTTGTAGTTATACCACCATTTGTAGGTATGTAAGTATGGATAATAAGATAGTCAATAAGTGATGTTATAAAAATCAAAATTTTTCTAGGCCTACTTATATAAAATTTTGGAGGGAGTTGTAATGCCCAAACCCCCCTCTCATGAGTGCGCCCCTGATTTTTTAAACATCTGATGTAATTATTTTCATTGTTTTGTTGGCATAGATTTTGTTTTGTTTTTTTTTTAATTCATCACAGCCTACTTGATTAAAATACAAAAACCGTTGATATAACTGGTATCTTATTTTCAATCTTATGTTCTGATGGCTCGTTGAAAAGAGAATTAAAAAATCTATCAAGTAATTTAAAAATCTCATATAGCGCCTATTTAACTTTAGGAAGTTGGTAAATGTTCCTCAAAAGTAGCCATCTTGAATTTTTTTTTGACATCAATTCTAAATTAAGCGTATCAAAGACAGTCACTTTTATATAAAACTTTTTTTTATATCTCTTATACCTTCGATGATATAAGACATTCAAGGAAATGACCAATTTTAGTTTTTTTGAATTTACGTCGAACCTATGCGACATTTTGAATTTCCATAAGGGAATTTTAAATAAGCATCCAAAACTGCAAAACATTGCCCATTTAACCAATTCTCTATCTTTAATAATAACAAAGTTACCCATGCAATCCCACGCGATCTGGGACACACTGTATATTGAAATGATGAAGAGAATTTTTGGAAGTAAAATTTACCAATCTGAATTTAAAATAACTGGCCTAATTGAAATGTGCATAAGCAAATCGTTTACGATTACATACTGTTCACTGGTTTCTCTTCTTCGCACATTTCGACGATTTCTGGTTACACAAAACGAAAGAAATACCGTAAAAAAGTCAGGTAATCTAAGGCAAGAAAACAAACGCAATTTTCTGGTGTACTAAAAATGCATTATTTGTATAAATGGAGTGCGGGGGCGGATAAACACAGTAGCTAATTTGGTATCTATCCTGTGTGTGGTAAGGTTTGTAAACGCCTACATTTACAATTTACTCAAAACGACCGTTATAATTTGAAAACATAAATAATAATAATGTGTATCATAAAGGAGGTATATTATGTTTCGAAAATAATTTCGCTCACCTGCAATTTACGAGGGCGTTTCTCCAAAGCACAGCAAATGAACTAGTAAGCTCGTTTAC
>NW_022170249.1:42554914-42689772 GCF_008802855.1 Photinus pyralis
ATTATAAACTGCGTCACGCAATAACCAAGTGATAAAATGATAAGAATGCGCATTTTATGCACAAGGTTTTAGTGACGTTCGTGTATGCGTTATTGTCATTACGTCCTTTCTGGATGTTCAGTGTGGTTTTTCTTTGACTTTTTCTCTACCATTTCACTACAAAAGTCAGACACTTGCGCAATGCGCACATTCTCATGATAATTCATAAGCAAACGACAAAATGATCGTTCTAGGATGGTGATCTTTATCCAAAGGTATACCAAATTCAAGCATAAAAGACCACAAAAATAAAACCTTACGACGACACAATATAAAAGGTGTAGGTACTTTACATATTCATCACTCACTTTTAGCCTTTATATTTCTTATGTTGTATTCTATGCGACGTACCTATTTGAATATAGTTTCTAAAGAAGAAGCGTAGCTGGAGAACACATTTACATACTCTCCCTTTTTGTAGATTCATATAATATTTAATGAAGCATAATACGCAATTAGTTTAGTAATTAAATTGTGACGGTAAATTAACTTAAACGGCAATTAAACACTACGACGTGGCGACGGCGGTTTAATCAGTAACAATACCTAACGCTCAAAATGCTATTCGAGGGAACAATTTCCGACCTACCCATTGAAAACCACTTTCAACATTTTCATTCCGAACGCGTTTTTGTGTAACAGACAGCTTGTTCAAATTAGGTGAAATGCTCTTACGTCACTAGATTCGAGCTTTTGTGTCCTTAGTTCCGTATTTTCTTAGTCATAAAATATGAGGCTCTTCGTTGATGCAGTTTCTAAATGCAAATTTTGACGATATTCGTTCATTGATGTTCGAGAGTTTGTGCATATGTAGCACGGGAAATTAATTTAAACTTGTAACGAACGTAGCAGATGCTTCCATTCAATTCCAAAATGTACAGTAATAACTTACACAGTGGGTTTAAGCTTGTTTGAATTTCGGGTTACGCTGGTAAATCACACGTAATTTGTTGCATTAGCATATGTTACACAGTAATTAAGCTACCTTTTTGTACCGTACGTCCCTACAACTATGCACGTAAAAGTAAACTTCATTTTAACCCCAAAAGAGACGTCCCTCAAGCTGGCACAAATCGGCGAATGTTTTATTATTTTAAGCTTTTTAACGATACTAATTTCAATTTTTGAGCTTGAATAAAATTTTCATATATAATACCATAAGTAAACCTCTCGCCAGGAAAGATTGCCGGTCACCGAACACTTGATCCCGGTCTACAATCGTATGTTTTTCTAAAGATGTGAGCGACTTCCGGGATAGTATCGTGTCAGTGTTGAACAAAATGACTTTTCGTTCAACATTGGCACGGTCCTATTCCGGAAGTCGCTCGCATCTTAAGAAAAACATAGATTGTAGATCGACACAAGGTGTGCTGTGACCGGCAATCTTTCCTGGCGAGAGTTATAGTCGAAGTATTGTCGAATATTTTTGAGGTGCTGTCACGAATGCTAGTTACGCTGATTAATACCACGAGCGCTTGCGCGAGTGGTATTACAAAGCGTAACTAGCGTGAGTGGAGCAGCAGCTCAAAAGTAATCTACAAATACTTCGACTACGAATGGTATTCGGAGGACTATTCAATGAATCAAAAGAAAAATTAAGCATAATTACCCACGCGAATGTATTTCCATGACAACAATAAACGTCAAAATAAATTACGGAAGTTGCTTTTCATTCTGCTATTGCTATTCGAACTTTTGTGCTCCAAGCTAATTCGTTATGAGTGATCAAATTAAAAGATGTGGTGATAAGTCGGTTGTCGAAATTGATTACCAAACTAAGAAGAATGTTCCGATTAATCCGAAAAAATTTCGCGACATTTCACTGGTGGAAGTTTGACAAATGTCATTGAATAATCGCATTAAATTGTCATATATAATACCATAAGTAGTCGAAGTATTGTCGAATATTTTTGAGGTGCTGTCACGAATGCTAGTTACGCTGATTAAAAGCGTAACTAGAATGAGTGGAGCAGCAGCTCAAAAATAATCTACAAATACTTCGACTACGAATGGTATTCGGAGGACTATTCAATGAATCAAAAGAAAAATTAAGCATAATGACCCCCGCGAATGTATTTCCATGACAACAATAAACGTCAAAATAAATTACGGAAGTTGCTTTTCATTTTGCTATTGATTCTATTCGAACTTTTGTGCTCCAAGCTAATTCGGGATGAGTGATTAAATTAAAAGATGTGGTGATAAGTCGGTTGTCGAAATTGATTAACAAACTAAGAAGAATGTTCCGGTTAATACGACAAGATTTCGCGTCATTTCACTGCTGGAAGTTTGACAAATGTCATTGAATAATCGCATTGAATTGTCAATATCACAAGAGCATACAAAATAATCGATTATACTACCGAATAACGAGACGAAAGATCCGAAAGACCACGAGACCGAAGGTCGAGTGGTGTTTCAACGGATTATTCGTCGAGTTACGAGGTAGTATAAAAATTATTTTGTAATGCTCGAGTGGTATTCGACACGATTATATAATGAATAGAATTTTATTTTGACAGTTATTGTTATTGTCATCAAATATAGTGTATACTAGATTTGACTTTAAATGACATAGCGAAAACACCAAATCGATTATATCACGTCGTCAAGGGTATAATCGCTTATTAATGCATTGGTATCTAAGGAAAGTGGAAGTTTTGATTGGCTCAATGTCGTATGAATGATATAATCGCTGAAATACCACACGTGAAATTATCGCTGAAATACCACACGTGCAATTATCACTATAATTCGTTCCCATTGGCGCAGCAATTTGAAATCGAGACATTTCACTGGCTGAAATGTGACAAATGTTAGATGAATTGAATAGTCACTTATAATTGTACAAGAGGTTTGTATTTTACCGAGTAAATTTGGATTGTTTAGGTAATGAAAATCTGTTGCCTAGCAATTAGAGTTCAATTGCTAGAAGGAAACAGATTTGAATTTCAACAACCCAAATTTACTCAGTTTAAATACAAACCTCGAGTGTAATTCGGCAGGACAATTTAACGAACAAGAAATTCACCAAACTAATCAATTATGGGCAGACGTCAAAGTAGTCATATGGGAAAGGATAATACGATAATTGGTTCGAAAATGTGATAGTGATAAAAACACTAGTGCATTTGTCGCTGGAAAAGTTGCAGGTAACTTTTGCCGCTGTCAAAGTGACAATTGCACTGCGGCTTATGCGATTTTTTATACATGAGTTGAATTGTCATATATAATACCATAAGTAGTCGAAGTATTGTCGAATATTTTTGAGGTGCTGTCACGAATGCTAGTTACGCTGATTAATACCACGAGCGCTTGCGCGAGTGGAATTAAAAAGCGTAACTAGCATGAGTGGAGCAGCAGCTCAAAAATAATCTACAAATACTTCGACTACGAATGGTATTCGGAGGACTATTCAATGAATCAAACGAAAAATTAAGCATATACAGGGTGATTCCTATAGTACCTGCCACCGTTTGGGAGCGTATAGGGGGTGCCTAGGGGAGTATTTGATATAGGACACTTGGGGTCGGAAATCTAAAATAAGGGCGCCAGAACCAAATTTATCTTCTGGAATTTCACGCCTGTATGTAGGCAACCCAACCGACCGACGTTTCGCGCGGAGCGATGCAGAGCGAGTTAGCGCGAGGAAGCGACATGGGAGGGAAGGAGGGAAAACGACAGTCAAAAGCAATAACGTTTACAAATGTTCAACGTGGCCACCGTTGTTCTCAATGCACTTCCTACATCTAGCCAACTATTATTATACTATTGCCATAGTGTTTATTCACTTGATACGCGTCGTTGCAGACGGGATTTCGTGGGTTTAAACAAAATTCTGATCAAGTGTCAGCCACACATCGCCGCCTGAGATCGCTCCGTGTGCACCGCCGGCCGGTTGGGTTGCGCGAAATTCCAGAAGGTAAATTTGGCTCTGGCACCCTTATTTTAGATTTCCGACCCCAAGTGTCCTATATCAAAATACTCCCCTACGCACCACCTACACGCTCCCAAACGGTGGCAGGTACTATAGGAATCACCCTGTATACCCACGCGAATGTATTTCCATGACAACAATAAACGTCAAAATAAATTAACGGAAGTTGTTTTTCATTTTGCTATTGATTCTATTCGAACTTTTGTGCTCCAAGCTAATTCGTTATAAGTGATTAAATTAAAAGATGTGGTGATAAGTCGGTTGTCGAAATTGATTAACAAACTAAGAAGAATGTTCCGGTTAATACGACAAAATTTCGCGTCATTTCACTGGTGGAAGTTTGACAAATGTCATTGAATAATCGCATTGAATTGTCGCTGAAATACCACACGTGTAATTATCGCTGAAATACCACACGTGCAATTATCACTATAATTCGTTCCCATTGGCCCAACAATTTGAAATCTCGACATTCCACTGGTCGAAATGTGACAAATGTTAGATGAATTGAATAGTCACGTCAACTTGACAAATAAGAGCTCAAAATTTAGGAATAAATGCATATTTGTGAGGTTTTTAACGATTATTTTGAGCTTCAAACTAGTGTTTGTACCTATTCCTCAAAACACTATCTTCACATAATAAAACATCGCAGGTTTTGACAATTGTCTCTCTCGCCCTGCTTTAAACCGATTAGATTAGGTATGGAAGTAATGCAAATGAACTTACGTCTGGAAGGAAAAGGAAAGTTGTGTCTTTTGTGTAAAATTTAGACCTAATTAATTAATTCCTTATTAAAACCTGACAAATTTGAGAACTCGAACTCGCCCAGTTAAAACAAAAAAGATAACGTCAAAAATAAGTGTGTAAATACAGAGATTATGCAAACAGTAAACGAGGAAAGCGGAAAAGCAGAAATTGAAAATGAAGAAAATTTGAAACCGAGGGCCGACCACATTGTTTGCGGATTCGGACTTAATTAAACAATGATACTGCAATGGAAATGAAATGAAAACAGAACTTCGAAGGCTACTGAACTAATTACACCTAATATGCAGAATGCAACCAAAACTTACTCTGAAAACGATGAACCAAAAAAACAACTGTTATTACTACAATCGACATGTTCCAAAAATGTTGTTTTAAACATTCTGCTATTATTGTTTGACTGGCATAGAAAGCGCTTGTAAAGATCTGAATTTTCTAAAACGTACCCCTACTACTAAAATGGTGCCGCAACTACGATTTGGAGTTTACAAAGCACAGTTGTCACTTTTTGCAAATATGGTTAAGTACCAATCTTGCAAGCAAACTCTGTTTTCTTGTTTTCTTAACTTTTATAACGAGTAGTTACTGTTTACTTTAAAATTGATCAAAATATAGGTTGCATCCACTAACTCAATCGAATCGAACAATTTAGATCTTGCCGGTACCAAATCCAGCTTTCTTGTACTCCTTACAAAAAATCTGATTTCGGTGGACCTCCCTCAACATAGGAAATCACTAGTTGATTTCGTCGATAATGAAACTCAAAAATGCATCATGATGGTTGAGTATAGTTATATTGAATAATTTTTATACAATAGGTACCTCTAATTCGTATCCATCACATGGAAATTGCATTGACTCAAAATTCGTATTCGTGAAGTATATTCTAGCAAAATACATGTACTCTACAGTCATCGCTGCTTGACTCCTCTTCCATTAATACTTTTTCACGCTAAATAAGCTAATTTCGAAGGCGTAACTTTTTAGCGCAGACGATCTGCACTCTCAAACGATCGCTATTCGCGTAACTCTGCCTTTCAAGTTACCGAGTACAAATGCCGATACAGTCTCAACGCAACAAGACGGCTCGTCTCCACCCGCATGCCTCGATAGCTTCCGCAGCTACAGAGGAGGCATCAAGGCCCGGAAATGGACTACTGCTCCAGGCACTACAAAGGGAGGGAAGCAAGATTCGTTAGAGGTAATCACTCCCGTAACGGCACTGGAGACGAGGAGAAAATTGTTTACCTGAAACCGTCAAGAAAATCTAAATTTCAGGGCTATTTTGACATTAGAAAGTTGACCTTTACCTGACTAGTACTGTAATATTTTTGCCTGACTCCCATTACAGTCCTAGTACATGCAAAATAACAATTATATCGTTCATTGAACAAGTTAGTCAATCAACGATTGGATAATTATAATGCATGTTATTAATATATACCTACACAAAAGAGAATGGTTTTTTAATTACTAACAATTAATGGAATATGTATGGAAGTAATTATTCCTTTAGTTTTGCGCCAGTCATTAAAAGGTTTGTACACCTTTTCGTACCTCTTTCTTGACTTTGTGGGGAGCGAATATTGCACTACGGCGGCCGCAGCTTCGGCTACATTATAACAACGTCTCGCGTAGGTACTCTTCTTCACTGATACCTGCTTTTGTACCTAGTTATAAAGACTGTATAGTTGAAAAGTACAAAGCATAAACTGCAAACTGCATTAAAAATGACACTGATTGTTTTAATTATTTTGAAATCTCTATGGAAACAATTAAATAAAGTGATTTTGACATGCGTGATTAGGTATCAAAATTTCACACATATGAATAATTTAATTTGGAAAAGTTATCTACATGTTGCGGTTTCAGGTAAAATTTTATATATAATACGTCATGAAAGTGAGTCCACCTAACTTGGAGGCATTAAAGAGATACTCGGACGCTGCGCGTCCTCGTACTTTTCAATAAGCCTCCGCGTCATGTAAACGACCACTTTCATGACTTATTATGTAAATAACTATTTTGGTTGCCTAACAATTTTACTTGCTCAAGAGGTTTGAATTTTACTGAGTAAATTTGAGTTGTTTAGGTATTGAAAATCTGTTGCTTAGCAATTATACGATGTTACGTTCCTTTTTTTTCGTTCAGTTTGTCGTTAGTTTTGTCGCCTTCGAAACCCCTTTATAAGTTTTATTTTGATTTTATTTTAGGTTAGGATTTATATTTAGTTTTAGAATTAGGGATTTTTGTTTGGGTTTCATTGGTGGTTGTATACCAGTGGCGTACCATTCTATAGTATTCATTTTATTTCTTTTAGGACTGTAAGTTACGTTTGGAATTCGCCGTATGTATTTTTTTTGTATCTGTGATGCCGTTTTTACCCTCGTCCTATTTTTTTTGGCTCTTTAATCTTTTCCTTATGATTTTCTGCTCATTTATCTTTCACCTGCTTTCTACGTTTTGTGTCGCTTCTTTGGTTTCCTCTGTAGCGTCCTCTATCGTTTGTGTATTGTATTAATTTTTCCCGCTTTACGTTTATTTTCCCGCCTTTTTGTTATTTACACCTCCCTACCAAAAAAAAGGAACGAAAACTATTAAGAGAGTGACATACACAAAACTGGAAAGGAAGCAACATTAACTTTCATCTTCATATTCATCACAAGTAATTTTCAGGTCTTTTTACATTCCATATCCCACAGTCCTGATTGTTATCGTCTTTGAGCTGGTATGTCCACGGCGACACTTTCTTTGCAATTATAAACGGGCCAATATAACGAGGGGCCAGTTTGTAAGAAAAGTAACGGGCAGCATCAGAAATGGGAAAATTCCTTCGCCAGACTTGTTGGCCTAAATCAAATTGGACATCTCTACGACGCAGATTGTAGACATTACGAGTTCGTTCAGCACATTTGATAAGTTCCTTCTTAACATCTTGGTATACCTTTGCAAGAATTGCGGCTCGTGAAGTGGGGTCGTTATTTGGGTTGACTACATCGGGTGCTAAATTTACAGGGCTGGAATGATACGTGCCATTAGAATTATTTCACGTCCAAAGTTTAGGAAATAAGGAGTTAATTTAGTGGTTTCACTTACTGAGGTACGCATCGCGCAAGCAACTGTTTGTAACATCGGCTTCCAATTGCGGTGGTCTCCTTTTACATACGAAGCTGGTTTTCAATGTCCGATGTTGCCGCTCGCAGGCATTGGCTTGAGGGTGATATAAAGCTGTGTACGATATCTTGACACTGTATTCTTGAGCAAGCTTCTTGAACTCGTTGCCAGTAAACTGTTTTCCATTATCGCATATAACGTTACGAGGCGCGCCAAACAGTAAGAATACGTTGTCCTCCAGTAATTCACAGATGATTTTAGAAGTTGCTGATCGCATTGGGAAAAAGAGACAAAATTTTGAGAATTTGTCCATTATCGACAGTATGTAACAATGGCCTGACTTCGATCTTGGCAGGGGTCCAACAACATCAATGCACACAATCTCCCAGGGCTTTGAAACCTCTTGCGTACCAGCCATTAATCCGGAGGGTGGTTTCAGTTCGACTTTATAAGTTTGGCATATTTTGCACTGTTTTATGTAATGAGTGACATCGCTTTTCAGTTTGGGCCAAAAGTATCGTTGGGTGACTCGACGATAAGTCTTGTATATACCGCAGTGACCACTAGTAGGACTGTCATGGAGCTGCTGAAGAATTTCTCTTCGTTGGGACTTGGGTACAACGATCTTCCACTCATCACCTGGATTCCCTAAATTCTGATACTTGTCCTTGCATCGTTTGTACAGTAGTTTCCCATCATAAGATCATAATGGATACTTGAGAGGATCCTTTTTGATTCGGTCGATCATCCTCGATATCCAAGGATCTTGACGATGTTCCACTTCTGCAATAATCGGTACACCTCTCGATAATGTATCAGGTACGATGTTGTCCTTACCCTTACGGTGAATGATGTTAAAATCGTATTGTTGTAGAATGTAGCCTAACGCTCCACCGGGTTAATCGGCCAGACGGTTCCTTAAGACTATGAAGCCAAAGTAAAGGAAAATGATCCGTGATGACGGTGAATTCGGTAGCTTCTACATAGGGTCTAAATTTTTCTATCGCCCAGACAACGGCCAAGCATTCTTTTTCGGTTGTACTAAATTTTCTCTCAGATGTGGAGAGAGAGCGGCTAATATAGCTTATTACTTTTTCTCCTTCATCAGTAGACTGGGTCAATACTGCACCAAGACCATAATCACTGGCATCTGTCTGGATCACAAATGGCAAATCGAAATTGGGACACGATATAATTGGAGCTGATATAAGATGTTCCTTTATCTTGCGCCAGGCATCTTCGCATTCTGTAGACCACTCAAACTTCACATTCTTTTGCATAAGCCGGGATATAGGTGCTACTAGTGTTGAGAAGTCCGGTATAAATCTCCTGTACCAACCGGCCATTCCCAAAAGACGTCGTGCAGTGGATATATTTTCAGGAGTTGGGATTTGCAGAATGGCTGACACCTTATCTGGATCGACATGAAGCCCATCCTTGTCGACGACATAGCCCAAGTATTTCATTTCGTGCACACAAAATTGACATTTATCTCTACGTACCGTAAGACCAGCACGTTTTAATCGATTGAATACTTCTTGGACTACTTCAAGATGCTTTTCAAAGGTTTGGGTGATGATTACCACGTCGTCTAGATATACAAAAACAAAAGGTTCGAGGTCCATTCCCAAAACACCATCGATTAATCTTTGCCATGTTGCGCAGCTGTTATGCAAAACGAATGGCATTCTGCAGAATTCGAATAGCCCACGACCAGGTACTGTAAAAGCAGTTATGGGTCGCGAACCATTGGGACTTGCCAATACGCGCTCTTAATATCCAGCGAAGTCAAGTACTTGGCATCTCTCAATTTGTTCAATGTGTGTGACACGAACGGAAGAGGAAAAGCATCCCGTTCGGTGACCTTATTTACCTTCCGGTAGTCGACACAGAAGCGATAACTCCCATCCTTCTTCTTGACCATCACGATCGGTGATGACCATGGACTGCTTGACGGTCGTACTACACCCTTGGCCAACATATCATCCAATTCTGCATTAACGATCTTCTGCAACGCTGGTGAGATTGGGTAAAAACGTTGCTTGATCGGCTCTGCCTTGGTTCTAATTTTATGCTCGACCAAAGACGTACATCCCAATTCATCTGGCATATCTGTAAAGATTTTAGAGATCAGGTCGTCTAGATGCAACTTCTGATCGACAGTCAAGTGCTCGCTAGATGTTATGGAACTAATCTGTTGTAATGATTCGGGATTATCAGTAAAGGTCCAAAGGCCACGACGAAGATCGGGTACGATTCCCATATTTCTCCAGAAGTCTGCACCAAGAATTAAAGCATAGGATACAGCGGGCACAACCATAGCGTTGATGATCTTCACCTTACCTTGCAGGCAGATCGGTAACTCATAAAATCCAAGAACTGAACAGCTGTTTCCATTAGCAACAGTACACGTCATATTCTTGCATGGCTTAAGGGGTAAATTAAGTGCTGTTAATTTGTTATATCCTTGACTTCCGACTAAGGTAACAGAGGCTCCGGAATCTAACAATCCCAAGAAGGGCTGTCCAAATATGGTCACATTGAGGTATGGTCGCTCATCACCGATGACGTTGTCCAATACATAATTAATTTGAATTTGTAGATGAACGGGTAAGGAAGTTGAGACCGATGACAATATCTCGGGATTCACATCTGGGTCTGCGAGTGAATCCGATTCTCGTTTCCCAAAACGCCACCTATCGCACATTTTGGGCAGGTTTTCACGGTTACGTTTTGATGGCCGCATTTAAAGCAATACCTTCGTTTTGGTTGACCACAATTTCGCGCTGTATGATTCGGTGACTGACAGTTCCAGCAGTTAATGGGTGCGCATTCCGGGGTCCAAAACGGGTTTGTTGATGCTGAACTGATTGGAGGAATTTGGGCAGACGTATCCACAGCATGTGTTTGTATTGAGGGCCTGTGGTATGCTAAGTCAGGTTCTAGTAATAAACGATAATTCGTAGGAGGTGGTTTAAAGATGTTTGCTCTAGCATAGGACTCTTCTACTGCTTGACATAATCGAGTGAGCTCTTCAATGGAGTACACAGCATGTAAGGCTATTTGGTTGTTAATTCGTGGTAGTAGGTTCCTCTTAATCATCTGTACACGGGTGGCTTCGGACGGCTTCCTAGTGAAACGGTTAAAGAGGTTTTCCATTGCAGAAATGTTCTCTGGATCTCATCCTGCAATGCCAATTCATATCCGTATGGTAGGAAAGCTGCTCTCAACTTGATCTCCAATTCTTGCCAAGAATTGATAGTGTTGCGTACGGATCGAAACCAAAGAAGTGCACTACCAGTGAACAATTCAGCCGCTGATCGAAATACCTGGTCTTTTGTTACACCCCTTGAAGAACACATCTCAGTCACTCGTTCGATGAATGCTGTGACACTGGAATTGCCATCGTAGGTCAGTTTCCACTTATAAATGCAAGGATCCTTCTTAGCGATAGCACACGTATTTCTACGGATGCCTGAATTGAGGAAAGGGTTTAATGATTGCTCACGAACATCTCTATTGTTGACAAATAATGAACTAGATGCCTCTTCGACTTCTCGTGTGAAATTAACATGTGGGGAGACATTAAGGGCACTAAATTCTGGAAACAACACATTATCTTCATCTAAAGGGTTAGCTGCCATAGGATTGGGTTCATCCAAAAGGGTTTGATGAGCCTGTGCAATTTCTGCAGTAGGTGTCTCATATAAATCTGTTACGTCATTGATCATTTGCGATGCTTTACACAAAAGATTGCTTTTTCTGCTTTCAGTATCAGTTTCAGGTGCAACAGTTGAAATGTTATTTAATCTTCCGATAACATGTAATAATCGCGAATTGATCCTTTTAAACTCATTTACCTTATTCTCATTATTAAAATTAGTAATGCATAACTGTAATTCATTAAGCTTTTGATCGCAAATCATCAACTCACGCTGTAGATCTAATCTTTCTGTGAATCTGGTAAAAGATTGGCGATATTTTTCACATTTTAATATACCTCGTAATTTACTACGTTTGTTAGCAACTGTGTTATCAGAAAGTGTCGTTAACCCTCTGATCATTAGCTCGTAGGACAATTCGTCCGACAACAATCTGTTAATATCCATGTCAAACATTAATTATTTAATACCTGAACCCACGAAAACAATAACATATATAATTGTAAACATTCACAGAGATAAAATAGTATTTTAGAGAGGGTTGGGGCTCCACACGTTGAGGGGCCAGAAAATGTAACGTGGTCAAGGACGCAGAGTAAACGGGGCACAAAATAAGTCAGGGAAGCAAGGAACAAAAATCCCTAATTCTAAAACTAAATATAAATAACCTAAAATAAAATCAAAATAAAACTTATAAAGGGGTTTCGAAGGCGACAAAACTAACGACAAACTGAACGAAAAAAAAGGAACGTAACAACGAGAAGCTGGAGGATTTTTAGGTTGACAGTTTTTCGAGTCATATTGTTAAAGGTTGAATTTGAATAACACAAATTTACTCGGTTTAAATACAAACTCGAGTGTAATTCGGAAAGACAATGAAATGAACAAAAAAATTTACCAGCAATGATCAAACATAGGGCATGCATGCAGCAAATGAAGGGAGCAAACGCGCTGAAAAAAAACATTGCCAAAGGATTTCTCAAACTCTGGCAACCAGTTGGTGACCAACAGTTCTGATGATGGACATTCTCCATCAGCTCCAAAAACTCAATGTATACCCTGATAACTGTAAATAACTGATATTGGCTTTACGGCTGGCCACTAGAAAGGAGTGTATTTGATCAGATAAATTTGAAGAATTTATATGCTCTGTGGCCTCGTCGAAGCAATCCTCAGAGGGTACGCTAGAAAAAATGTTTACGATGTCAAATGTCGAGGATGTCATCTTTAAATTTGAAAGTTGATCTAATGATAACTCCATATTTATTTTGTTCTGTTCATATTTTTACATATTTAACAACGGCACCGTTGCAAGTGTTTACAGATTGGTTTGTACTGTCAGCCACTTGAACAAATGGTTCGTGAACAAAAGAAGAGGGTGTTTAAAAGATGATGTGCCATGAAAATGAAAAACGTTCCCAACAAGCAATGCAATAATTAAAATTGTAGTAGGGCGTAATATCTCCTTCTAAAATCAAAAGAAATAAGATTGTCAAAGTTAGATAAACGATTTGTCGACTTTTCGGTAAAACCTCTTATGCTCCATAAGTTACACAACGAAATTGATTTGTAGCGAAACTTTAACGAAAACCAAAATGACGACAATTACTTAGCCAACTACAAAAACCACCAAAACTTCGTTATATTAATAAATCTTTTCGAAAAAAAATCAAATTACTTGCCGCAGCGATAAACGTGAGGATCGATGCGATGAGTTAAATTTGCTGTAACCATTGAATGACTTATTTCAAGGATGGAACGTTTTGACATTTCCGACAAACGCTGCGATAATTACCACCAGTAAATTCTGTTAAAATTACTACAAGCTAAAGTGCGGCGTGCGGAGACTCGAGAAATTTAACGTAGTATGACAATGGAAATGGCTATGTAGTTTATATCGATCGGGAAAATGGGTTCAGAACGCAGACTGCTTGGCTATCAGTTTTCTCTCAGTCTCGGCGTATAGGATTGACGTTGACCTCGTTTTTCACTCACAACTTTTCTTTTACTATACTCGCATCGTACTACGTACCCTTTATTACTTTTTTTAATACAAGATTGAATTAATTACAACGAAAGTGACCTTATTATATAAGGTTTTACGAAATCTGCCGACTTATTTTCAAAAACCTTTTTCCTATTATCTTATGAAGGCCCCTACCTAAATAGAATACTTTGAGGAAGCGTATCCGAGAATCTTTGTAAAGCTTACCTTGAATTAATTTCCTGCAAGCCTTAAAAATAGATGCATATTTCATCTGTATGTTTTCAGTTAAATTAGAAGAGTTCTTCACTTACCTATAAAGTTTAAATAAAAGTACCGACAAGATCTTCAATTCGATTCCGCAAACATTATTGTGTTCAATTCCTGCAAAATCTTTGTAATTTTCTCCTTTCATTTTCATCCCCAATTCTGTTGTCTTAATTATTCAAGTTGCATATTTTATTTC
This sequence comes from Photinus pyralis, assembly GCF_008802855.1. Lineage (NCBI taxonomy): Eukaryota > Metazoa > Arthropoda > Insecta > Coleoptera > Lampyridae > Photinus > Photinus pyralis. Next base: position 42,568,885 of record NW_022170249.1, read on the forward strand.
TATTAATTAATATTATTCTATTATATGCTTTATTAGCCACGTTGCTGATGATGCTATAATAGTCTAAGAGCCAGCGACACACAACCCTACGTCATCGCGGAATTCAACAAAAATATTATTAATAAGTAGGTTTGAAAGAGAAAAAAACAAAACCGCCATGTCTGCCAGGCATATCCTGTGCTTATTGTTGCTAATTAATTAATTAAGTGTACATAAAAAATAGGTTACTTACGTCATGACGGAATTGGAAAAAAAAATATATGGGATTATTGCTGGCAACGAGCACATCACGTAAACATATGTGTGCCAGCCGATTCCCCGTGCTGAATACATGTCTGCCGGGCGCGAAAGGGGTATAAAAAATAGTCGCGCTTACGTCATCACGGAATTTAGCGAAATTTTTTTTAAAAAGTAGATAATGTCTGCCCTGACAATACTACATATGTCTGCCGGGCAAATTCCTGTGCCAAAGTAATGTCTGCCACTTTTTATGACGCGACTTTTGGTCACGAATCATGTCATTTGATGTTAATAAAAATGCGGTTTTCATTGCTTTTTCGAGTGAATTTCTACATTGACTAGTAAGGGAGATGGGCCTGTACGAGGATGGTGTCAGTTTGTTTTTATTTGTTTTCAGGATAGGTATTATAAGGGCTTCTTTCCATTCTTCTGGGTAGTTGTGTTGTTCTAGTATGGTATTGTATATTTTCAAGAGAAGGTTTTTCCCTGTTGGTGGAAGATGTTTAATCATTTCGACGTGTATATTATCGGCGCCAGGGGTCGAGCAGCGGGTGTTATTAATTGCTCTGTCTACCTCTACCATTGTTATTGGGGTGTTATATGGTTCTAGGTTTTGTGATTCAAAGTTTACTAGTTTTTCGGTTTCTTGTTTATATGTGTTAAACTTGTCGCTGTGTTGTTTGTTGCTAGATACTCTTTCGTAATATTGAGCTAATTCATTGACTACTTCATTCGGGTTTATGGTAATGTCGTTGTTTATTCCTAGGGCAGCAATTGTGTTACTTGGTCGGTGACCACGTAGTTTCCTGATACCGGGTGAATCATTAGAACTGATGTCAGTTTGAATTTCGCGCGTACAATTCTAGTGTTTTTTACGGGATAGAATTGGCGATGATATATTTTTAGTTATTTTACTAATTCTTATAGTCTAAGTTCTTATTAGTCACCAGTGCCGTCGTTATTTCGTTAATTTGTTGTAGTTTTTAATTTACTTTTTCAATCTGTATTATCAAACAGTTCTGTCCAAAACTACGTTGTAAATTCAAGAATTTGTTGAGGTAAGTAATTAAATAACGGTTAAATTAGACTAATGTGCATTTGTAGGTTAAAAATCCCCTTCTTGAGGATCCTCCAGTCCTGTCCAGAGCAGTTTATGGAAGGAAGAGTGTCCCGATCTTATTATTTCTTATAAAGCATTTGCCAATCATAAGAAACGAATCTTTGATCGATTTGAAAACAAGAATTGCATTTGCAAAGAAGAAAAAACAGGTCATCCATTACTAAGAAACGATGAAGTGGTCGAAGACAAAGAATGGAAGCGAGTTTAAGAAAATCAATCCGTTAGTTAAGTGCCCAAGCTGGTAAGTGGTACACGTAGAATGAATATTATACCTACTAACTTTATTTTCTAATTACAGGAGTGTCTTATGCAACATGCCAACGAATTTTGCATAAAGATCTACGAATACATACACCCGTACCAGGTTTCTGTTCTACTGCAACTGCCACGCTCTTGATTATGAGAATCGACGTAATTATTGTGATTGATTTAATAACAACGACTTATTTGTAAATTAAAAATAAATTATTACTCCTTGGAGAGTGATTGTACATACACCACTGGAATTAGGCAAATGATAATCTATTATTACCAACCATTAAAAATTTTTGTTTTGCGGGAAATTCAAACTGTCATCAGTTCTAATGAATCACCCGGTATTATCCCATAGGGTTTTGGTAGGCGTGTTGTTATTTATGGATAATACGAACAGTTTCCATGTTTCTTTTTTTCTAGTTTTTATTAGTAGTCTAGTTTGGGCATTAATTCTTTTATATTGTATGAGGGTTTCCAGGTTCTTGTACTCTCGAAAGGTTTTTAGTGCTTTTTTTCGTTTTTGTAGGTAGGATTCGACCTCTTTTTCCACCAAGGTGGATTTTTTACTTGGATAGGTTTTTTTTCTATCGATTGCCGCGGTGTCTCATTGATGATTTTATATAGGGTTTCTAGATTCATTTTTGGGAGAGATTTGCGTTGTGATCTGCTGGACGATAGAACTTTTATATCTTTGCCAGTCTGCTGTGGCGATTCTCCATCTTAGATTGTTTGTCTTATAGGTGTTTTGTTATTTGGTTGGTATTTGTATTAAAATTGGGTAATGGTCGCTATTACACAGGTCGCCATGGGTAAACCATTGTAGTTTCGAAGCTATGTTACAGCTTGTTATGTCTATAGAAGAAAATGATCCGATGGCTGATGAAAAATGGGTGGGAGAGTGGTCGTTTAGGAGTACCATTTCTGGGTGGCGGAGCAGTAATTTCTCAAATATTTTGCCTCTGGCATTAATCAATTTCCCGCCCCACATGGTATTATGTACGTTGGCATCGGTGGCAAGGATGCGTAGATTTTCAATTATTTCATTGCAGCTTGTGGTTGTGTGGGGCAGTATGTACAGATTGCATATATTTACTTTTTGTTTATCGTATAAGATTATTTCCCCAGCCACTGCCTGTCTATTTCACCAAATTATAATTTATTACTTAACGTTTACTTTAGACAGACTTATACATAGAAATTACGATCTAATCTGACTATTTAATTCATTCAAAGAGCCGTGAAATATGTATTACGATATTGATAAGGAAACGAAGCAGTAAACTCCAATTTGATTCATTTGAAAAAGTTGAATGTCGGTATTAAATTAAGCAATAATTTGTTAATCAAATAATCCTAATTCGGGACCAACGTCGAAATGATTAAACATCTTCCACCAACAGGGAAAATACCAATACAATACCATACTAGAACAACACAACTACCCAGAAGAATGGAAAGAAGCCCTTATAATACCTATCCTGTGAAAACAAATAAAAACAAACTGACACCATCCTCGTACAGACCCATCTCCCTTACTAGTCAATGTAGAAATTCACTCGAAAAAGCAATGAAAACCGCATTTTTATTAACATCAAATGACATGATTCGTGACCAAAAGTCGCGTCATAAAAAGTGGCAGACATTACTTTGGCACAGGAATTTGCCCGGCAGACATATGTAGTATTGTCAGGGCAGACATTATCTACTTTTTAAAAAAAAATTCGCTAAATTCCGTGATTACGTAAGCGCGACTGTTTTTTATACCCCTTTCGCGCCCGGCAGACATGTATTCAGCACGGGGAATCGGCTGGCACACATATGTTTACGTGATGTGCTCGTTGCCAGCAATAATCCCATATATGTATTTTTTTCCAATTCCGTCATGACGTAAGTAACCTATTTTTTATGTACACTTAATTAATTAATTAGCAACAATAAGCACAGGATATGCCTGGCAGACATGGCGGTTTTGTTTTTTCCTCTTTCAAACCTACTTATTAATAATATTTTTGTTGAATTCCGCGATGACGTAGGGTTGTGTGTCGCTGGCTCTTAGACTATAATGATTATTTCTTCGTTCTAAACGCAGTGTTTTGTTTTCCCTAGGAAAAAATGGTATCATATTATGTATTGGTGTTAAAAAATATGGATTAATTCTGTTGGGCGTGTTTTCAATGTTATGTGCAGGGTCTTTTGTTGCAGCTTTAGGTATAAGTTCCTTAAGATTTTATAGGTAGGTTTTAAGTTTACTTTGAAAGTTGAATCGATGTCAAATATTTTCAAAATTGCGATACACCCGGAAATGCGGGAAGTAGCTAAAAGGTTTATTGTCTTGAACAGCAGCAATGAATAAGTGCGCGTTCACAACGGCGCACCGCACATCGCACTGCACTTAGCATCGCACTTAGCATCGCACATAGCATCGCACTTAGCATGGTATGGATATGTTCACGTTGGGGCACTGCAAAGAAGTTTGGAGCATCGCCTCGATAGTTTTGCTCGAAACGTCTCGCGTGTATCATGGCGAATTATTCCGAATCTTCTTCAGATGAAGAATTAATTCTTCTGAACTAGATCGGTACGGAACTCGCTTCGCTCGTTCCGGCCGATCACGGCGTTTAATTAACAATCGCCGTTTTGTGTGGTTTACCGTTTGTCAATTTTTTGTTTTTTTGCTTGATTGTTTTGATAATGTAGTTTGAACCGTGTTCTGTGTGGTTAGAATATTGTAAAAGGCGAAAAAAGAAGAAAGAAACTTGATTCGGCTCAAAATGAACTAATATATTGATACTCTCTTTTTTAGTCAATCTCATCCTATAGGTTGGTAAAAATGCTTTGCATTTTAAATCTCCGCTAGAGTGAGTTTATTTCTCACAAATACCGCCGAAAATAAGAATGATGCGTTTTGCGCACAACACGACTTTTTGCGTATGCGTTTTATTTGCTTTTATTAGATGGACTTACCATCCAAATTTCGTTCAAATTGTTCCATAAATAAGACAGTTGCGCTCTCCGCATGCGCAATACGAGTTTTAAAAAGCGCATTTCATTTGTTTTTGTTAGGACCCACAGAGTTGTACTCGTATATAGTAAATAGAGGAGCTTAACACAGGACCTGCGCGTTGCAAAATTAACTCCAACTACAGTGGTCACATACTTATATAGTTTTAACGGCCAAGGCGTTGTGGCGCATTCGCGGTGCGTTTTGCTCGCACCTACGTTGTTTATTGGTCACTATATCTTCATCCGGTTAGTGCGCACACTCGTCAACGGCCTGCGCAAGATCAAATTGGACTGAATTTTATGCAACAACACTGTCTCTCTATTTGTTACATACAACTCTGTGGAAGGACCTAACACCAAAGTTTCGTGCAAATTGCTCCGTAAATAAGTAAGTTGCGTTCTGCGCAACATACATGAAACCCTAATGTAGATGCTAAACAGTTTCACGCTTATACAGGGTGTTTGGTAAACATGCGGCAAAAATGAAAGAGGTTATTCCTTGGACTATTCTAATGTTATTTTATCCTTTGATGATTTTTGAAAAAACGCTTCGTTGCGAAGATACATGTGTAATTTCTGCCCTTATTACTTAAACGGTTGTTTGTGAAATCCTCTATCATGGCTCATTATTCGAATGCGTTTTTTCAAAAATCATAAAAGGATAAAATATCATTAGAATAGTCCAAGGAATAACCTCTTTCATTTTTGCCGCATGTTTACCAAACACCCTGTATACAACCGTTCACACATTGCACGGCTTCGCTCCGCACATTGACACACAAAAGAAGATATCGCTCGACTTCGGCGGCTGCGCCGCCTCGCCTCACGCATGTACCCAAGTTGCCGCGGAATCTAAAATATGAATGAACACTTTAGGAGACCAATGTAAAAAATTTGCTGTGGCCAGCAGCACAGATAACACACGCACACCTGCACAATGCACATGCGCGTTTCTGCCCAAAATCTTTTCAGATTTTCCTTTTAGGTCTAGGCATATGTGTACCAAATTTGTTTGAGTACAGACCGACCTCCAATGCAATACCTTCCTTACCAACGTAAATGTGCGGGTTGTGTCAAAGTGTCTATATACACATCTACAAAATTTGGTACAATTCGACGCAAAAGTTTCGCCATAATATTAATTTAACATTTTTGACACCTTACGCATGCGTGATTATGCCCAAAACCTTTTCAGCTCTTCCTCTTATGTCTGAGAATATGTGTATCAAATTTGGTTCCAATCGATTAAGCCGTTTCATCGGAAATGAGAGTACAGACGGACCGACAGACCGACATCATAGAGATTTTGTTTGATTCGGATACCTGGTGCTTCAAAACGTGTATTTTCGTAAAAAAAAGTTGGGGGTCATTTTTTACCACAATGCAATAACTCCCTTACTAACGTGCGGGTGGTAAAGACCGTATCGTCCTAACCCTCGGCGTCTCCCAATAAACGCCAAAATATGAACAAACTGGCTTCTGTATGCAATTGGAGGGCATAACACCCAATGTAAATGGCACCCAGTCTCACGTTTGTACAGAACCGTTAACACATTGCTCGGCTTCGCCTCGCACATTAACACACAAATGATGATGTCACCGTTAGATTCTACAATATGGAATATTTTAGTTCTAGGTAAACCACCTTTTCCGTTCACATTACGCCAAAGTGTTATTAAGAAAAGTTGTTCAGAATGAAAAGTTATAGCGTTATGCAATCAATCAATTTTCAAAATGATTGGCCATACTTTGATAAAATCCAGTATGGGTCAGTTTTCTTGTGTGTACTGTATTTTATCAAAGTACGCCGATCATTCTGAAAATTTGCATAACGCCATTATATTCCCTTTGTCGGTATCCACTTCCGATATCCCGTTCTCCTCCAATGCGCGTTTGAAGATTGAAGACCAACAGTAAGATCGTGTCGGGGGATACCACATTCCCTTTGACGGTACCCACTTCCCACGTTCTGTTCACCCACAATTCGCGTTTGATGATTTGACTCCACCATCAGGAAGATCGTGTCGGAGGCTTATCACATTTCCTTTTTCGGTGCATCTACTTATACTTATATTACACCCACATTTTGGTGGATTTCACTAAAAACCTTCCACAAGATAGTACTTAATTTTTGGGGGCACTTCTCGCCATAGGTATTTCAGTGGTATTTCAATTATGTGGAAATGTTGGCTTCCCTTTATGTATTTTATGTTTGTTGTAGAGAATGAATTCTGCATCTTTCCTGTCATTATTTCTAATTTTGCATGTCGGCAATGCGTATAAAAATCGGGATTTAAAATTCCATTGGCACAATTTGTTCGTTATGAATTGCATTGTCATTTTATTTGCTTTTATTAGAAGGTAGGCCCGAACAAAATTGCGTGTAAATCGCTCCATAAATAAGAAAGTTACGTTTTGCGCATGCGCAATGCGATTTTTAAAAAGTCAATTTTCATTGCTTTTGTTAGAGAGACCCAACACCAAAATTTCGTACAAATCGCTCCATAAATAAGCAAGTTACGTTTTGCGCATGCTCAGCACGATTTTCGAAAAGTGCATTTTGTTTGCTTTTGCTAGAGGAACCTAAAACCAAAATTGTGTGTAAATCGTTCCGTAAATAAGAAAGTTGCGTTTTGCGCAGGCGCAGTGCGAATTTTGAAAACTGCATTTTATTTGCTTTTGCTAGAGGGACCTAAAACCAAAATTGCGTGTAAATCGTTCCGTAAATAAGAAAGTTGCGTTTTGCGCAGGCGCAGTGCGAATTTTGAAAACTGCATTTTATTTGCTTTTGCTAGAGGGACCTAAAACCAAAATTGCGTGTAAATCGTTCCGTAAATAAGAAAGTTGCGTTTTGCGCAGGCGCAGTGCGAATTTTGAAAACTGCATTTTATTTGCTTTTGCTAGAGGGACCTAAAACCAAAATTGCGTGTAAATCGTTCCGTAAATAAGAAAGTTGCGTTTTGCGCAGGCGCAGTGCGAATTTGAAAAGTGCATTTTATTTGCTTTTGCTAGAGGGACCTAAAACCAAAATTGCGTGTAAATCGTTCCGTAAATAAGAAAGTTGTGTTTTGCGCAGGCGCAGTGCGAATTTTGAAAAGTGCATTTGATTTGCTTTTGCTAGAGGGACCTAAAACCAAAATTGCGTGTAAATCGTTCCGTAAATAAGAAAGTTGCGTTTTGCGCAGGCGCAGTGCGAATTTTGAAAACTGCATTTTATTTGCTTTTGCTAGAGGGACCTAAAACCAAAATTGCGTGTAAATCGTTCCGTAAATAAGAAAGTTGCGCTTTGCGCAGGCGCAGTGCGAATTTTGAAAACTGCATTTTATTTGCTTTTGCTAGAGGGACCTAAAACCAAAATTGCGTGTAAATCGTTCCGTAAATAAGAAAGTTGCGTTTTGCGCAGGCGCAGTGCGAATTTTGAAAACTGCATTTTATTTGCTTTTGCTAGAGGGACCTAAAACCAAAATTGCGTGTAAATCGTTTCGTAAATAAGAAAGTTGCGTTTTGCGCAGGCGCAGTGCGAATTTTGAAAACTGCATTTTATTTGCTTTTGCTAGAGGGACCTAAAACCAAATTTGCGTGTAAATCGTTCCGTAAATAAGAAAGTTGCGTTTTGCGCAGGCGCAGTGCGAATTTTGAAAACTGCATTTTATTTGCTTTTGCTAGAGGGACCTAAAACCAAAATTGCGTGTAAATCGGTCCGTAAATAAGAAAGTTGCGTTTTGCGCAGGCGCAGTGCGAATTTTGAAAAGTGCATTTTATTTGCTTTTGCTAGAGGGACCTAAAACCAAAATTGCGTGTAAATCGTTCCGTAAATAAGAAAGGTGCGTTTTGCGCAGGCGCAGTGCGAATTTTGAAAACTGCATTTTATTTGCTTTTGCTAGAGGGACCTAAAACCAAAATTGCGTGTAAATCGTTCCGTAAATAAGAAAGTTGCGTTTTGCGCAGGCGCAGTGCGAATTTTGAAAAGTGCATTTTATTTGCTTTTGCTAGAGGGACCTAAAACCAAAATTGCGTGTAAATCGTTCCGTAAATAAGAAAGTTGCGTTTTGCGCAGGCGCAGTGCGAATTTTGAAAACTGCATTTTATTTGCTTTTGCTAGAGGGACCTGAAACCAAAATTGCGTGTAAATCGTTCCGTAAATAAGAAAGTTGCGTTTTGCGCAGGCGCAATGCGAATTTTGAAAACTGCATTTTATTTGCTTTTGCTAGAGGGACCTAAAACCAAAATTGCGTGTAAATCGTTCCGTAAATAAGAAAGTTGCGTTTTGCGCAGGCGCAGTGCGAATTTTGAAAACTGCATTTTATTTGCTTTTGCTAGAGGGACCTAAAACCAAAATTGCGTGTAAATCGTTCCGTAAATAAGAAAGTTGCGTTTTGCGCAGGCGCAGTGCGAATTTTGAAAACTGCATTTTATTTGCTTTTGCTAGAGGGACCTAAAACCAAAATTGCGTGTAAATCGTTCCGTAAATAAGAAAGTTGCGTTTTGCGCAGGCGCAGTGCGAATTTTGAAAACTGCATTTTATTTGCTTTTGCTAGAGGGACCTAAAACCAAAATTGCGTGTAAATCGTTCCGTAAATAAGAAAGTTGCGTTTTGCGCAGGCGCAATGGGAATTTTGAAAAAAACTGCATTTTATTTGCTTTTGTTAGAGGGACCAAAAACCAAAATTGCGTGTAAATCGTTCCGTAAATAAGAAAGTTGCGTTTTGCGCAGGCGCAGTGCGAATTTTGAAAACTGCATTTTATTTGCTTTTGCTAGAGGGGCCTAAAACCAAAATTGCGTGTAAATCGTTCCGTAAATAAGAAAGTTGCGTTTTGCGCAGGCGCAGTGCGAATTTTGAAAACTGCATTTTATTTGCTTTTGCTAGAGGGACCTAAAACCCAAATTGCGTGTAAATCGTTCCGTAAATAAGAAAGTTGCGTTTTGCGCAGGCGCAGTGCGAATTTTGAAAACTGCATTTTATTTGCTTTTGCTAGAGGGACCTAAAACCAAAATTGCGTGTAAATCGTTCGTAAATAAGAAAGTTGCGTTTTGCGCAGGCGCAGTGCGAATTTTGAAAACTGCATTTTATTTGCTTTTGCTAGAGGGACCTAAAACCAAAATTGCGTGTAAATCGCTCTGTAAATAAGGAAGTTGCGTTTTGTACGTTATACGAGTCCGTGCTGCCATCGTTCCGTCCCGGCCGAAATCGTAATCGCCGGTGGCCGGGCGTGCAAAAGCGTTTCGAATCGCAAAGACGCTAATACCGACGGTCGGGCGGCGCGCGACGCTCACGCGCAACATCTTTGGCGATCGAGAATTATTTTTCGTAATATTATTCTCTTAAAAAAAAATTATTCCGACGCCGAGAAGCGAACGGCAAACTCGAACCGCAACTGACGTATGGGAGGTAAACTCGGATTCAGACGAGAGCACTTTTGACCCCCTAAAAGTGAATAGCGTTTTCCCATAATTACGGGACGGCGAGAGGACCGGACGGCCCTTCTAATTCGCCAATCTAAAAAAATTCCTGCGTTCCGTTCGCCCGCAAACCCACCGTAAAGCCCGCGAACGGGAAAATCTTTTCGGTGCCCTCCCCCGCGAACGGGGGGCCCGGGGACCGCCGTTCGGCACTCGAACGAAGGGCCGGTCCTTCCCGAGTCCCGAGCCGGAGCGGCGCGCGCGTCGCGCCGCGCCTTCCCCCCCTTCGCGAATTTAACGTGGACCCCTCGCAAAACGCAAAAACTTCGGGGGGGCCGAGGGGGGGGAAGGCCTAAAGTTCGAGGGGCGCCGCCGCCCGGGCCGCTACCGCGGCCCGGAGCCGCGGCCGCCACAAAATTTTTGGGAAATTTCATCAGGCCGTTTTGTAGAAATTCGACAAAATCGAGTTAACGGGTTGTTTTCTTATTTTATATAACTAGATAGGTCCTTACGGACCTATCGGCGCCGTTTAATTAACGTACGCCGTTTTATGTGGTTTACCGTATAGAATTTTTTTTAAAATTTTTTTTTTATTTTTTAAAATTTTTTTTTATTTTAATTTTATATTTTTGTTTCTTTATGTGGTTTACCGTTTGTAAATTTTTAAAAAAAAAATTTTTTTATTTTTTATTTTTTTATTTTATTTTTTTTCTTATTTTTTTTTTTTTAATGATTGTGAGAATATAGTTAGAAAAAATAGTAGAAATTTGATTAGGTTCAAAAAAGCATCGATATGTCAATAGTCAATCTCATTACATAGGTTGGTAAAAATGCTTCGCATTTTAAGACTGCGCTAGAATATACTATTTTGCACAAATATCGCCGAAAATGGGATATTATACGTTTGTGTACTAATTTTTGCAAGTGTAATTCATGATCGGCGCAATACGATTTTTTGCACAATTTTATTAGATGAACCTACCATAAAGATTTCGATGAAATTACCCCACATCATTGCGCATGCGCTATACGACTTTTGGCGGGGCCATTGACAATTTTTTTGAATTTGTGAAGAAGGTTTTTGTTTTTTGGATACATCACCTATACAAAGTCATTTTAACTTTCGATTCAACTTGTTAATTCCAGATCTGCACATAAAGTACATAAGATTTTTAAATTTTGATAACACCTTTTGGTTTTGAGGAGACATTCGCTCGGCTCCGGCGGCTTTGCCGCCTCGCCTCACTATAATTCGTACCGGTGTATAGCTCGGCTTCGCCTCGCATTGTTCACTGTTCAACAAAGACAATTTCTCAGTTTCAATGTTGGTGCGGTAAGAAAATGCTATTGAGCAGACTGAATAGACCTTTTCTTTAATTTTTGAGGAATATTTTGGTTTATTGAAACATAACCTATACAAAGAAACTTTTTTTTAAATTTCGATTTAACCTGTAGATAAAGTATATCGGGCCGAAACTAATATCAGCGAATCAGTATTTTGTTATAGAACTACATTTTCGCAAGGATCTCCGTTTTTTTTATTAGGTTTAGATGAATGACGGGAAAGGTGGGCGCGTGTAGGGCCGTAAGTAAGCGTCGTTTGCCGCCGCGAATGGGGAGAGGCGGGTCTACGGGAGAGCCCTCGCTATGCCCAACTCGCCTTCGGCTCGCTCGGCATTGATGGAGGAAAAATGCGAGCCGTTTTCGTCGCGAGAAGGGCGAGCTCGAGTTATGCCGAGTCGAGAATTTTTGTTTGAATTTGTATTTCGAAAAAAGTTAAAAAAAAATTCTTAAATCTACAAATAACCTAATGCCCCAAGCTAAGAGAGGGCCAAAGTGATGCCGAACTCGCCTTCGATTCGCTCGGCATTGGTATACGAGGCGCGAGGGTTAAGAATCGAAAGTCTTCGGTTATTTTACTTAATTGGGGAAGGGTTATTAAGAATTTTTATTTCGGAAAAAGTTAAAAAAAAAAGTATCTTAAATTTACAAATAACCTAATGTGCAACGCTGCTTGGTGTCACATTTTGTTTAGCTTCATTTATAATTGTTGTTTGAATTTGTCTTTCAAAAAAGTTAAAAATCTACTAATAACCTAACGTCCCAAGCTATTTGGTGCCACACTCTTCATTTTCAGTTTTTTTAAAATTTGTATTTTAAAGAAGTATATATAAAATATGTAGGTATAAAAAAACCTCGCACTGTTCAGTGTTCAACAACGACAATTTCTCAGTTTCACTTTTGGCGTGGTAAGAACACCTATACAAAGTGATTTTTCTACTCAACCTGTTGAATACAAATCTGCACATAATTGTACATAAGATTTTTTAGTTTCGATACCACTTTTTGGTTTTTAGGAGACATCCGTTCGGCTCCGGCGGCGAAGCCGCCTCGCCTCACTCTGCTTCGTAACGGTCCGTAGCTCGGCTTCGCCTCGCACTGTTTTCTGTTCAACAACGATAATTTCTCAGTTTCAGTTTTGGTGTGGTAAGAAAATGCTATTAAGCAGACTGAATTGATATTTTTTGGAATTTGTGTGGAATATTGTTTATGAAAACATCACCTACAAAGTGATTTTTTTGAAAATGTTTATTCAACTTGTTGAATCCAGATCTGCACAGATTTTAAATGTTGTTGTCAATTTTTGTTGTTTTGATGAGACATACGCCCGGCTCCGGCGGCTTTGCCGCCTCGCCTCGCTCTGATTTGTGACGGTCCATAGCTCGGCTACGCCTCGTGCTGTTCACTGTTCCACAAAGACAATTTTTCAGTTTCAGTTTTCGTAATGTAAGAGACTGATATTGAGCAGACTGAATTGACAATTTTTTTGGACACATCACCTATATGTATAAAGTGCCTTTTTTTGAAAATTTCTATTCAACTTGTTCACTCCAAATCTACACATAACATTTTTTAATTTTGTTATCACTTATTGGGTTTGATAAGAAATACGCTCGGCTCCGGCGGCTTCGCCGCCTCGCCTCGCTCTGATTTGTGACGGTCCATAGCTCGGCTACGCCTCGCACTGTTCACTGTTCTACAAAGACAATTACTCAGTTTCAGTGTTGGTGTGGTAAGAAAATGATATTGATCAGACTGATTGGACATTTTTTTTTGAATTTATGAGGAATATTTTTGTTTTTTAGAAACATCACTATGCAAAGTTTTTTGAAAATTTCGATTCAACTTGTTGACTCCAGTTCCTAACATAAATGCATATAAAACACAAATGGTAATACTTATTGGTTTTGAGATATCCGTTCGGCTCCGGAATTGGTGTGAAAAAAAGTGTAATGTGTTATTGGGCATTGGTAAATGTCGTTTGCCACTGTGGACGTAGAGAGACGAGTCTAAGGGAGGGCCAGAGTTATGCCGAACTCGCCTTCGGCTCGCTCGGCATTGATGTACAAGACGCGTGTGTTAAGAATCGAAAGTCTTTGGTTATTTTACTTGGTTGGGGAAACGGTTAAAAAGAATTTTTGTTTGAATTTGTATTTCGAAGAAAGTTAAAAAAATAGCTTAAATCTACAAATAACCTAATGTCCACCGCTGCTTCGTCACATTCGATTTAGCTTCATTTATAATTTTTGTTTGAATTTGTCTTTCAAAAAATCTACAAATAACCTAACGTCCCAAGCTATTTGGTGCCACACTCTTCATATTCAGTTTTTTTTAAATTTGTATTTTAAAGAAGTATATATAAAATATGTAGGTATAGGTTCAATGTTCAACAACGACAATTTCTCAGTTTCAGTTATGGCGTGGTAAGAACATGATACTAATCAGACTGATTTGATAATTTTTTTGAATTTATGAGTAATATTTTTGTTTTTTTTTTTGGAAACAACACCTATACAAAGTGATTTTTCTAATCAACCTGTTGAATACAAATCTGCACATAATTGTACATAAGATTTTTAGTTTCGATAACACTTTTTGGTTTTGAGGATACATCCGCTCGGCCCCGGCGGCTGCGCCGCCTCGCCTCACTCTGATTCGTAACGGTCCGTAGCTCGGCTTCGCCTCGCACTGTTTTCTGTTCAACAACGATAATTTCTCAGTTTCAGTTTTGGTGTGGTAAGAAAATGCTATTAAGCAGACTGAATTGATATTTTTTTGAATTTGTGTGGAATATTGTTTATGAAAACATCACCTATACAAAGTGATTTTTTTGAAAATGTTTATTCAACTTGTTGAATCCAGATCTGCACAGATTTTAAATATTGTCAATTTTTGGTTTTGATGAGACATACGCCCGGCTCCGGCGGCTTTGCCGCCTCGCCTCGCTCTGATTTGTAACGGTCCATAGCTCGGCTTCGTTTCGCGCTGTTCACTGTTCCACAAAGACAATTTTTGACAATTTTTCAGTTTCAGTTTTCGTAATGTAAGAGACTGATATTGAGCAGACTGAATTGACAATTTTTTTGGACACATCACCTATATAAACTGCCTTTTTTTGAAAATTTCTATTCAACTTGTTCAATCCAAATCTACACATAAGATTTTTTAATTTTGTTATCACTTATTGGGTTTGATGAGAGATACGCTCGGCTCCGGCGGCTTTGCCGCCTCGCCTCGCACTGTTCACTGTTCTACAAAGACAATTTCTCAGTTTTGGTAATTTTCAAAAAATTTCGTCCGCAGGTATAACAATAATAATAATAATTATCGTATATCGAATCCCGATCGCCTTCCGATCGGTCCCCTCCAATAGAGAACTAAATATGCTATAATTTTCCCATTGTAAGTACATACCTACGAATTACCGTTTAAAAATTATAAAAGAAACTTGGCAAACACGCGACATAATCGTTTTTTTTAGAAAAAAATTTCCAGAACCTTTATATTTCAATCGATTCGGACGGGGAGCGGTGCATACGATAGCTAATAATTCGAGCTAAATATTCCCCATTGAACGTACCCGTCTGGCAAGTCTCTTAAAAAAGTTATAACCGAAAAACTCACGCGTCTATGTCACCCTTAACTTAAAAAGCATTCGGATGACTTCCAATTTCAAAATATACCCAAAACGCAACCGGCCACGTATACATTAAGTCTTCCGCAATAACTTTTCCATTGTAACATTATAACTATTTTCGTTCCTTTTAATTAAAATAATTAATATAAAAAATTTGTCAAAAAAAGAAAAAAAAACGCGCGCGCGCTCGGGTTCGAACGCGCAATCGTCAAGTTGAAAGTCCGAACTGCTTACCACTAAGCTACCGGGACTTACATTAACACTTCTTTTAAACCATTATAAGTACGTCGAGAATACGTAAATTAGCAAATTATTTAAACGCACTTTATTTACTCCACACTTATTCGAAGCACTTTTAAACTTTATAATAATCAATTTCAAACACTTACCGATCATTTTAATACGTTAATTTCCTTTAAAAACACTTTGAAAACTTGACGGAATCCGTTTGACAGTTAACCGACACTTAAACTTTATCACTTAATTTCGAACACAAATCGATCACGCACCGTTCCGAAACTGATTTTAACACATTCCTCGTAGTTTTCTCGAATTTTTGAGACCTCTACCGAAATTCTCCGTCCAAAATTAAGCTCGCAATTAATTAAAAAGCGGTTAGCGCGCGTTCGGCAATCTTCGGCGCTTAATGTTGGTGAAAAACAAAACGAAGCGGTCACGTGACTTTTGCAGACCCTCGGGAGAAAATTTACCACGGCGCCGTCGTCCGAGTTACCTCCTCGCGATAAACGGAAAAAGAAAGAGAAAACTTGCCCGCAGGTATCGAACCCGATTTCGACCCCGTATCTCTTCGCCGGAACGCGCTATTCAAAATCTCCGGTTTTTCACCTCTCCCCCCCCTCCGGGGGGTGGTAGGGCGACCCGCGACCCCTCGTCTCGTAGATCTCGTCGAGATCTACAATCGCGCAATTGTACGTTTTGCTCTAACTCTAACGGTTCGGCCTGTAGAAGGCGTCAAAGTTGGAAAATGCGGAAAACCACCTTTTCGAGAGAGGCCCTCCGGGTCGCGCGGTTCCCAAACGGGACCATAGAATTGAATCGCACCCCGGCACAAATACGCTCCTCGACGTCGGCCAAGACCTCAAAAAAACCCTATAGGATCTTTGACTTAGTTTTCGAGTTACGAATTTTTTTCTAAAATTTTCAATTTTTTCGCTTCTTATGGCAGCTACCCCGACGGGTGCCGCGGGAATTTTCTTAACCCCACCGAAAGTCGCGCCGACTATCTAAACTCCCCGAACCGGCGTCTCGACTCCCTAACTCGAACCGTATGGAAACGGCAAATTTTTATCCGCGCCGGCGCACCTCGACGACGATGCTCCACAGCCGCTCCGGGACATTTTTCGTCTACAGATTTCTCAGAATCGATCCGAAATCGTCTCAAAAAGGTCGGATAAAATTTTCATCAAAATCGGTGCATTTTAAAAGAAATTAAAAATGAAAATTGAGTAAACGGTTGAGTTCCTTATTTAAGGATCGAAAAACCGAAGCTTCGCTTCGGTTTTTCGATCCTGTTAATAAGATTTTAATATTTCCCGCTCTCTGAACACAACTAAAAAACAAATGGTTCAGATCTCCCGCAGTCGCAGGATGGTGAGTCTAAAATCCCAATTTTGAGCAAGTGGCCAGGATATCTACCATGCCCAAACTTTAGCCTTGCTATGGTGGTTTTGCACCAGTGCTCTTTAACAAGGTTAAGATCAGTGGTGGAGTAATGTGTTTTTTTGATTCAGTAAGCGATATTCCAGTAATTCCCCATTGGAAATCAACCGTTTTTAATTTAATTAATCGTACCACGTCACACTTGGAAAGAACATTCGTCATTCAACGTCCATTTTCCACGCAATCCGTTGGTAAGGCATCCGCGATCTCGTTATGTTAAATGCCTACAAGACTCTTTACCCAATATACTCGTAGTTGTATTACGCTCGACACGTTTCGAACATAAATGGTCTGCAGTATATAATTTCCTGTAATATACAGAGTCCGGTTGGTCATATTCTTCTTCTCCTTTCGTACTTGGAGCACTCCTTTGAAAGTATTATAACATGCCTGATCTTCCTTTCCACAGAATGTTGTGTTTAGACACCCCTTATTCTGGTTATTAAATGGCTAAAAAATTCTAGCTCTTTTGGAAAGTTTAGGTACTATTTAGATTTTTCTTTTGGGCATGCTTTTTTGACGGGATCACGCAAACTTGGTATCTACTTAGCCAGACGTTGATTTTTGAAAAATAAGCGAAATAGGAACACATCATAAAATAAAGGAACGACAAGTTTTTATTTTCAGAGCCAAATTAGCGACAAAAAAAGCGAAAAATTGCTAATACAGCAGCCACTTATTTCTGACATAACATTACGATGGCGTAAAAACTACACCAAAGCCGGTAATAATATAAACGAACAGAAGAAAACTTGATTGTTCGATGCCCATGTAGTATCTGAGGTACTCATATTTCACACTAGCAGGTTTGTTTATTCACAAAAAACTATTACCGGTCGTCCATAAATACTCATATGCACCATTATCTTTTGCAAAGACAGTTAGGTACATTTTTGTTTGTAACAGTTTTCAACGTTACTTTTACCATTTTTATTAAAAAAAATACTTACATGTTTTTGTTGTTCACACTTGTATGTAAAAAAAAAACATTTTGTGGTTTCAAAATGTCGCTTTATCAGAATGTATCGGTACGTACCACGAAAAAGATGCCAGCAACTAAGATTAATTAAACAAAAGCACTTCTCAAGCCAATCTACCAAATTAACACATTTTTCGGAAAAAGTTTCCCTTGCCTCAAGAAGACTAAGTTAACAAAAATGTTTAAATTATGTTAAAGTATCTGCCGGTTGTATGACAAAACATAAAAAGTTTCACTTTTTAATTTAAATCGACATTCCCTTTTAGGTAGAACTTTTAATTTTAATACGCTTAATTACCTACAAGCTAAGATTCTGTTTTATTAACTCGTTACAAAATTTTTATCAAAACTTTTCGAGCGTTAATTTTTTAGCGCGTTTTGAATTAATTAGTTAGGAATGTTTATAGATCATTTCACCCAATGAGATAAATTTAATTTAATATTTCCTTTCAATACGTCACTCTCATTGTTTATTTCATTACACCTGAAAGTGCATTTATTTGGAATTTTAGCTTATCTTCCGTTTTCGCGATCACATACGGTAATTTGTATTCGTAACGGCAATGAAGTTGAGATGAACTTTGTTTAAGTCGGAAAATGGTTTATCCCAACGATTGCATTTAAAGTGAGCAATGTACTCTTTAAATCTATCTATTATAATCAAGTGTATATTGCACAAACTAAAAGATTATTGGGAGTGCATAGATTGTTTCAAATACAAAAATCGTTTGGATAAATCTAGCGTTGTCGCACTTGAAAATATCAGTGTCGTAGTGAATATTTCACTAATTAAGCAAGTAAACAGCAAGTGTGAGTGGGATTGATCTGAAAGCTTAGAGATTCGTAAAAGCAACCTCCTCTTGAATCAGTCGAAGTATGTACGCTTTTTGTTTTAGGATAAAAATTAAGCTGTATTACGACCACCTAAAATTTCATATGTACCGCTTCATGCATATAGTAATCTCGAGTAGGTTTAATCCCTGGTTTAATCGCACAGCCTTTGGATAGGTTAATTACTGCAATAAGAACAGATGCGAGTCGTCCAGTTTGCGTTGGGCTCGTATCGCTTTTCCTGGCCGGCACGGTTTACAGGTACGAATAGTAGATTGCGATTGTCACAAAACGCGGCGGCGAGTACCGAATGTGTGGGGGCACTGAAGGAATTCCGTTGCCGTTTCAGCTTTTTTGATGGGCGCTCTGAGCAAAAATATAAAAGGGATGACAAGAAGAGCGGCCGCAACGAGAGAGTTTTAACCCTCGAGAAAGTCAAGGGTCGGATGGAACCAGAGTCTAATTTTAATTCCGAAGACTGATCCTTGGCTATTAGACAAAAGTGGGAAAACTTCTTTGAGTGGTATCGAATACGAAACTTTGAGAACCACCGAGTTAGGTTCTGATTGACCAAAATCTGGTTCGATGACCGGTAGTCTTAGAATTAGCATTTTGAGTTAACGAAGCGAAACCCTTCAGGTAGTTATTAACCGCCTTTATTTTGATACTCCCAACGGAGCCGATATTCACACAGTGCCGTAATGCGTCCAATTAATCTTAATATTGCGCCGACTTTTAATAATTTAAGCTCATATTTCAGAGTAGTTTGTACATCAATTAAAGCCTGTATTTTAGCTAGTATCATCCACGTAAATGGGAACATCAATTCGAAGAGTATGAAATATGAGAATGTCAGCAAAAAGAGAAACCGAAAGGAATTAATTACTTTCTTACGGGTATAAATGTAAGGTTATCACGTAAAATTCGGGACATTGTTCAACTTTAACCTTCGATATTGAATTTTCCAGTGAGAAAAGCATAAAGAAAAGATAAGTAAATAATAATTTCCGTTTTAGTTTATATTGTCAGAATTGAAAGACGCCGAAAATGATAAAATGGAATACCATTATACCTTTACATTATGAATTGAAGGTGGGGGTGGACATAAAAAGAAGCGTGCTTGTAATGTATTTCTTATCTATCTTTCCGTCAACGATTTCATTGCAAATGCTGGAGTATTTAGTATGATTGATTCGCTGTCGCAGGTACACAAGAGAGTTAGAAATTAAATAATTATCCAAGAAATTGTATATACATGAAACACAGGTAAGTGATTTATTAAATGACACAATTAATAAATATATAACTCTCGCCAGGAAAGATTGCCGGTCACAGCACACCTTTTGTCAATTTACAATCTATGTCCACAGCTTACTTAGTAAGTAAGCTGTGCTATGTCTTTTCGTTCAGCATTGGCACGATCCTAGCCCGGAAGTCGCTCACATCTTTAGAACACAGATTGTGGACCGGGATCAGGTCTTCTGCAATCTTTCCTGGCGAGAGGTTTATCTAAACTATTATAGAATTAATAACACAAATTGCATGGAGTTCCTAGCAATACAACGATAATCATGGACTTAACCGGCAATACCTTACAGTACAACATATTGCATCCATATTACATTACATCTCAACTATAGTATCACAAGGATCGGGTTGATAATTTTCAGGGTAGTGTGGACAGCTTTTGGTGTGGATTGACGTGCCACATAATTTAATTAAACAGTTAGAACGAATATACGTTTCTTTAATGAAAAGAAAAAAATCGAGGAAAAAATGCATGTAATTTTAAACAAGTTAATTGCATAGCTATAGATGATTTGTGGGATAGATTAGTTTCTTGTGTTTGCTCGCATGAACATTCTTGCAAATCTGCAAATGGTACTATAGATGCACTACTTCCAACTAAGTCAAGATCTAAGTACGAAGAACACTACAAAAATTTAGTGCATCACCCTATAATGAACGCACCACTAATGATCGCGACAGATGCATTCGCGGTAGGAGGATCGTGGATTGCGCAAGAACCAACCCTGAAGAAATTCCTCGTATAGCACGAGCAAGTTCATCTATTGTGATGTCTCTTAGGCGAAAGTCAGACCATTCGTAATGCCAAGTTGATACACACAAACCTACACCGATTGTCATATCCAGGAGCCAAATGCATTTGAAAAAATACTATAACCGATGGACAAACATGACAAGGCACAAGCGGTCAGAGATAATTCCCTGGTCAGTCACCCACCACAGTTTCGAATACGTCCATATAGACCTACTATAGTCCAGAAGAAGTCCAGGCTCCAACGCCATTCAACAGAAGTAGTCGAGCCATAACCTAGATGTGTTCTATGTCACCCGATCCGATCGAAAAGTCAAATTAAACATCGCCAGCGAGGACGTATGCGTCAACCCAGTCAGTGACCATCTCCCACAGGCTTTTTAAGGCCGAGCTCCACCGCAAGGTGTCATCTGTCTCTGAGCACTCATTCAGACCAGACCACCTACATCGGCTGCTATCGCGTACGCGTTTAACCGACGAGCAGTCTCAGACAGTTTCGATCATCTTACCGTCAGTAGCGGTGAAGCTCCCAAGTGAGCGCCCATGAATCTAAGATCCACAAAGTAACGGAAAGGTGCTCTTTTCAGAGTAGGATGCACCCCCTCCCTCGAAGGGGCAACCACCAGCCAACTCGCTACCGCTGCCGCCACAGCGATGAATACAACCGACGTGGACGCTCAGCGCATTGAGATGCCCACACATTTCACCTATGCCGTCCTCGGTATAGTCACTTAAGGTACACGCTCCCAATCGACTACCACCTCCACCACCGAACAACCAGCAAACGAAACGAAGGAAAACGGATACCGACTCCGCCGAGATAGCTGATATGGACACCCGTAACGAAACCACCACCAGCAGCCATACGATATATTCTTACTCGAATATCTCCGCTTCTACATCTTCAACCGCCATGCCACTCCGACAGCAACAAGCTACCCCGAATAAGGCGCCTATTTACGTTGACGAGATACGAAACTTTATCAGCTACGCCTGCAACCTTGATCAGCTAACATCGTTGCCATAAGAAAGGGAGCCAGCACCACCGCTGACAGTTCGGACGTATTTCGCCTAATTCAGGATTACCTATAGTAGGGGAGCTAGCACGAAATCCACTGAACGAGAATGATCAAAATTTTAACCGATGGAGTTCCATTTTGCCCTATCAAAGTATGCTAAAATCGATCGTCTGCCGCCTCAGGTCATACGACTTAAGGCGCTGCGGGTACTTCTTGTGCTACCAATTCTGAAAGATTGTTTTTCGAGAAAATAAGTTATACACCAAATGAAAACGTTGATAATAGCTCTTAAAAAAATATTTAAAAAAATCGCGCGCATTTGATAACTCCGTAAAAAAACAATTCTTAGTCAGTTTTTTACGAACTTTCTACGGATATAACTAGGTTACCGTTGGAAGAATGAAGCTGATTTTTTCTACAGACTAATGATAGGTACAGCCAATGACTATGAGAGTGTTTCTTTTTTAAATTTTTTCTCTAATTATAAGATATCTTATAATGTTAAGATAATAAGATAATCTTGTAATTAGAGAAAAAATTTAAAAACGAAACACCGTTAAGTCATTAGTAGTACCTATCATTAGTCTGTAAAAAAAATCAGCTTCATTCTTCCAACGGTAACCTAGTTATATCCGTAGAAAGTTCGTGAAAAACCGACTAAGAATTGTTTTTTTACGGAGTTATCAAATGCGCGCGATTTTTTTAAATATTTTTTTAAGAGCTATTATCAACGTTTTCATTTGGTGTATAACTTATTTTCTCGAAAAACAACCTTGTAGAATTGGTACCACAAGAAGTACCCGCAGCGCCTTAAGTCGTATGACCTGAGGCGGCAGACGATCGATTTTAGCATACTCTGATAGGGCAAAATGGAACACCATCGGTTACAATTTTGATCATTCTCGTTCAGTGGATTTCGTGTTAGCTCCCCTACTACTACGGCCTACGGAAAGGCAAGTCAAGTTCCATCCTGCCATCCGAGAGCGAGCCTAAAGTTGCAATCAGGAGATTAGCAACCTATATCACCCCCGACGAGATCATCGAGGATCATTCTCACCTCGTGGGTTTAGTTCCACTTACGCTGCCAAGATTCAAGGTAAGGGAAAGGATCAAAGCAACATCTTCCTCCTCACCCTGAAGAACCTGTCGGGTGCTTCCAACATCTCCGACATCACGGAAATCTCTGTGTGAAGGTACAAGATTTCCGGTACCAGCCGCCAAGTGCCTCAGTGTATCGCGTGCCAAAGATTTGGCAGGTATGTGACCTGGCAACCCTGCGCACGACTTTACGGTGTTGCAGGCGATTCCATACCCGTACGAGTTCTACGTTGTTCCGGATTGGAGTTCAGACCGAGATCACCAACTGGACAAAATTTAATGAATCTCCAGAGAAGCATCCCATCCGGAAACCCGGACACCCGAGCCCCTGCTACAGGCCTTAGCCGAGGCCAAGAAAGCGAAAGATCTCCCTCAGTACCTCAGCCCTGGAGAAGATCTTCGAAAGGGTACTGCTAGGGTATGCAATCCGGTTTTATGGTTCAGTGGTAGAGCGTTGGACTATAAATCGGGAGGTCGGGTGTTCGAACCTGGGTTGAGATGAATTTTTCATCTGTGGCAGAGATGGGAATTACCTTAGACCAGTTCCGATCATTCTGCCGACTACTCCGAATTAGGTTTTCCTGCAGTTTTCCTAATTCGTAAGGTAAATATCGGAGTAGTATAGAACAACTTAAGACCTTCTGCAGAGGCACCTCTAAAAAGCAATATGCGGGTCACTCTGTAATTGGGCGCAAGCCTGTTGAGGGCCCAGAAACAAGAGAGAGGGATAATAAATAATAAATAAATAAATCCCGCAGCAAAATATCAATCCTGGTATTTGCGGGATTGTTAGATGTTAATCCCGTAAAAACTGTAAATAAATTGGCAAATAAGCAATTCTGTGCGGTTAACTTCTGTATTAAAATAAATCGCTAATTTTATCACAATATTTAACAAAAAAGTACCTTCGGCCTAACTTAGAAATCAAAAAAACGTCTCCTATAAAGCACAAAGAGGCGAACTTCTAAAGTACCTCAAAAATCAGAGTACATTTTTAACGAAAAATGTTTAACAATTATTTAAAAAATAACTTCTCCGTTATGCGTTTCATTAACAAAGTAAACAGAGCCGTCCCCTTGGTCGACAAATTCCTCAGTCCCGCAAATCCCGCGATCCCGGTATTGCATTCCCTAGTTACTGCTAACGAAACTGCAACCGAACATAAGACCGGGGCAGTTCGGGTTTCGTAGACAACGTTCTAGAACAATACAAGTATTCCGTTTGGTAGACACCGTTGCTGAAGCCTACAACGGAACCCAGGTAGCTGTGTCGAAAGCACGACGAAAGCTTTCACAGCGTTATACAAATAAAACTCGAGGAAATGGCATGCTGTTTTTTAACAGACATATTCATTACTAATGTAATGTTGTTCGACCAATGCCCATATGCAGGCTTAATTCTAACTTTGACGGCTCATGCGCCGCGCGTATATACAGGAACAGCGAACAGGCGAAATAGTTATATACAGGGTGTGCTCAGGACAACTTCTTTAAGGTAACTTTCAAAGGAATAAATAAAGAAATGATTCTAGTTTGGGCCGCCACAATGTATATTTGCAAGTGGCCCATGGAAAGCTTAATAATTACTCCAAATCAATCCGAAGAACTTAAACAAGTTGTAGGTTTTTGAGGGAGTTAACTTAGTGCTTTATGTGTAGCGCTTATTACTTAGTAACAAAAACTCGTGAAAAATAATTTTATTACATCTGTATACATCATACAATAGTGACCTAGGAGTATAGCAGTTCCCTTTTAAGAATCTCTTCCATCGCCGGGATGTTATCAACTGGAACCTAAATGTAGTATTTAATGAACACAAATGTGCAATTCATTAAGCTTACACTGTGACCTGCCCGAAGTACCGTGTAGAAGACCAAGTTTCCCACTTGTTTTACATAAGCTTCATTTACCATATCAATTTCTAAAGGTTGTTTATTAGTTTCCTGCCACTCTGAACTTCGATTCCATTTTAAATCATCCAGCCACATTGCCGTTCCTAGTTTGTAACAACTATTAATTTCAAACTTTGCCTTTAACATATTTCATGCTATTAATAATTGTAAATTGGAAATGATGAAAATGATATACGCACGCAATATGAAATAGTTATACATACCCGCCGTGTTAACCAGGAAATCGAACACGCCGTTGTAGACTATAATTTTAATATCCGTTTCGTTAAGGAGAGCTTCGACTAAAACAAGAATCTTATAAGAGAATTAACGAATAAAGAATTAAATCAGATAATATTACTAGTTCCGGTTACTGGCCGCATCAAATCTCCCTGCAGAGCAGAATAAATGTCGTCATTTATGAAATTCCATTCAATATCCGCCGAAATGTTCAGAGATTCCTTTATCTTTGTATTCATCAACTGATTACAACTATCTTGATAACTGAGGAACCCTTAAAATGCAGTAAAGTTAAATTAAGGATTCCGTGAGGCATGTCGACGTAAAACTTTTATTACTTGTAAAAGAACTTTGGACAAATTCCTTGTTTAATTAAATATTGCGTATGTCAAAGTCTACCTCGAACCTTTGACTAACAATCAATACAATTTTATTTCGGTTACTTGTAGGGAGGATCTTGAAGTACTTTTGTACATCCCACCGCTGTGTGCGTCTTAATTGATTTAATTAAAGGCGAACATTGAATATTTTACACATCTCTACTAATTGCTCTTAAGAAATTTTCTTCGACCTTTGAGAGCTCTTTTGAAAATTTCGTTTCTTTGATGCTGATATTTATTAAATAAATAACGTTTCATTTAGCTTCTGAGAAATTAAGATGTTTTTTTGTTTAATTTCATTAATTTATGATTTTATGTACAAAACTAGCGGAAAAGTTACATTTGTAAGCTACAATTATAATTTCCCTAGGCCGGTGATTTGACATTTATACATCTAAACTGACTGTTGTCGCCAAATAAACAATTGTATAGGTTGCCAAAGCCAATCGCCAAAGGTTATCAACTTGGGAAGTGTGAACTTTGTAAAAACCTATAGCGCTGAGAATGGAATAAGATCTTTAAAGAATGAGCTTTAAATTACTGAAGATGGTTGCATTATCAAAAGAAGCGCATAAATAAATCGCATTGTAGAGAACTTTAAAATGCACAGAAGGAAAGTTGGCGAAGCAAATAAAAGATTGGACACGTCGAAACGTACTTAATTCTTTAAATTTCATGATGTAATGGATTTTATCAAAGTCAACAATTCTATAAAGTTAAATTTTTATTGCTTCTGTAATGATTATCATAAGTTTTGCACGAATTACATTATTATTTCGTCGTTTCTGAGAAACTGACAATGTGAGTAGTTGCAAATTAAATGTCAGTTTATAGGTAGGTACGCGTTGTAACCAGTAATGGTGTTCGGAAGTTGCTGGCGTCCGTGTGTCGAGCATTGAGGCTAGATAAGGCTATCTTAATGAGGTTTACGTTCCCAAAACTGTTCAATCAGAATGATCTCACTGCGAGTCCCGCGGAATACAACGGTCGCGAGATTTTGACTTATGGACCCTAGCGCTCTCATAATTGGTTGATCCAAACGAATCAGATTAATTGGTGATTAAGAATGGCTAACTGAATTACTTGGCGCCATTTTGTGGGTGTTCTTGTGAAGTGGGAAAGAGTAAGAATTATTTCAGAAAGGTGATCACTAAAGAGGAACATGTAAAAAGCATGCATAAAAATACTCAGTAGAGAGGAAGGATATACCTGGAGTAAAAATAAATTGTCATCAAGTGAGATCACTAAAAGATGGTTTTAAAAAAAACAGAGCCCTTTGAAATGCAATCTAGCGTTACGAAACACACTTCGTAAATGATGAGGGAGGCCAATTATGCTGTCCACAATTCGTACACCTTCATTTGTAATTAGTATACGGACTAAGATTTGATGGGAGGCGGTAGACGTGTGGTAAGGATACTTGCCTACAACACGAAGGTGCTAGATTCGATTCCCGAACCCCTCAACCAAAAAACTTTGACTTGTTTCTCCTCGGGGTCGACTCGGCCTCATATAATATAATAATAAAGGACTAAAGGGCTAACATTTTTACTTTCTCTTTAGATGTCCTCCGATGACGACAGCTTTGGTGTCGAAACGGGTACGTATTAGTGAATATTTCTGAGTGTTTTTCAGTTTTTTTACCTCCTTCGCTATACTCGTAATTGCACTTTTCCATCCAAAATCCTTATATCCAGTTGAGCAATATTGAAAAATCAAAGGGTGGACCGTTGCATGATCGGCTAAAAAAGAGCTACTACTTTCAAAGGTTCTCAGTTTTATAACGAACAAGAGAAGTTTCAATTGAAAGTACCTATTATATAACGGCACATTTATCAACGTAAAGGTTTTGTTCAGTGCATTTTTGTACGTTTTGCGTTATTATGACATTCGTGCATGCCCTAATATTAAATTTATTCCAAATTACACTACAAGTCCGAAGTTTCCAAAGAGCATCTTTTACAAGTTTAACAAAGGTTTTTCGCATTCAATGGCGGTTTATACTTGGCAATGCAGAAATGTTCGATTTAAGAACGATATTATAAACATCAATTCCTTGCGTTGCTTTAATGACGGTATCTGTAATTTTCGCTTCAATATCAGACGCTGCCAGAAAATCTCTTCTCTCGATTGCCACTTTTACGTCCTCCGTCAAATTGCTGATTTCATTAAAATCTTTCTTTTCGATGAGTCCCTAAAATCGGAAAACGGGAATATAAATTAGGTCGCATTTGTATACACTTACAAGATTTAGCGCTAATGAACCATAATTTAAAATGTAGTGAATAGGTGAAATGTAGGCATCTCCGAGCCCTATACCTTTGAAATGAACAGTCACTTCGCCTCTCCTAATTTCCTGAAAGAAAATTGCATTACACGTAACAGTTTCTCGCCGTGAAAGCAAATGGCGTACTTGTACAAGTTGATACGCAAATTCCACGGCCATTTTTCCTCCATACGATTCGCCGAAAATGTACAGTGGAATCTTCTGGAATTCCTCGTGCTCGCTTAAAAATGTTTTCAAGAAGTTTATTAAATCCCGACCGATTTCTTTATTATTTTGCACCATTTTTACGGAGGAACTTGAAAAGTAACTAAAACCTACTCCTACGGGATTGTCAAGGAATAAAATGTTGAAATGTTTTACCCAAGAGTGATCTTTCTCCGTTAAGTTTATGTTTAGAAGGCCAATTTCCAGAAAATTTCCGTAGCCGCTTGAAGGCATTCCAGGCCCGCCTAGAATTGACATTCTGTAATACGCCTGATGCAGTATTATGGATTAGTTCGGAATTAACCGGTAACGCGGATATTCGTGACAAATTTAGATGGATTAAGAACTCTCGACTAAGTTTTATCCTTTTACCGAAAGTGTATTTGTTCAGGGGGTCGGGAAACTTTAAATGAGCAGCGAACACGTTTGATAAGTGCCTAAAGGTTTCACATTTAAATGAAGGTATAACGTCAGGTGGAAATCTCATTTTCGTGAAATTTCCGCCACAATGTTGCTCTTTTTATGGGTAAACATTAAAATTTAATTTATAAAGTGACGCTTACTTTTTCGTAAGGGTGGGTATAGGTATACACCGCCGTATTAGGGTAATCCCAATTAAGCGCGTTGCGCGAATAAAGCTCGCTTGATATAATTGCCATAAAAAATTTTCATTTAAGATAAATTCTCTTAATTAAAAATGATTTTAGGGAATTCATATAAATACACAAAAGGAAAAAAACGAGTATCCACACTGGCCTTCGTTGCTTGGTTTGCGATTGCCTTTCTCAAATCTTCTTCTATAAATTAAAGTGACTATTAGAATGTTCATATAAGGCACCTACACACCACTTCTTTAGTTTACTTGTGATTAATCTTCATTGTGATTATTAATGAGCTCCTAGCGATTTTATAATTTTGTGTTGTCTCTCCGTCTGTCCGTCGCCCCGTCCGTTAGCACGATATCTCGATAACGAATGGACCGATTACGATAAAATTTAGTAGATGGATTCTTTATCAAATTTGTAGATCGGAGTTCGTGAATTGGCAATGTATCCCAAAAAATAAGGAAGGCCCTTTTGACATCTCCGTGAGTTATGACCGAATTGCATGAAATTCAATATGCATATAGCTTTAGCCATATAAAAGCAGTTCCAAACATTGAGCCTAATCGGACAATATTCACAGTGCCCTTTTCGCATCTCCACCATTTATAAACCGAATTGCAAACTTTTTTATTTATGAAGGTATTTAAATGAACTTTGATACATAGCCACTTGGAATAAAAGAAAATTTAAAACCAGTTTCAAAATTTTGTTTTGCTCACGCTATAGCCATACCCAGGAGCTCGCTTTCTATATTTGTTTAGTTTATTGTACTTTGGATTGCAGTAAACTGTTTTGAAATAAAAATTTGCCTTTCGATGAATGAAGTAACAGCTACTATATTATAGTAAATCGTGATATTCTGCAAGAGCAACGTTCATGTGTTTGATATTATAGCACCCTGCTCAACGCTCACCTCAAAAAAGGACACTCTAACTCATTATCCTTCTATTCCATCTTAAAACATAATTGTGTAGAAGTGTGTAAAAAAAGTGTAGGAAGAGAACAGAGACTTAAAACACCTCAAATGCAGCAAAAACCTTCCGAAGAAATCGACAGATAAGGATTAGTTTTTCAGTACTCAGCTCCTAGAAGGTTTTGGAAGACCTTTAAAGACGCTCTTAAAGAAAGGCTAAGCTTTTAAACTCTTTAAACAGTAAAAGCTTTATGTACATTATTCTCTTTGATGCTGTAGGCGTCTCATAAGAGCTTTTTCACTCGGAGAAGTTCTTAAATATTCTCAAGGACACGTAAAATCTCCTTAAGGACCGGGTTTCCGCTAAATATGTATTAAAGGCTTCTCTTGAAAGCTCTCGAAATCGCGCGGAGACACTAAAAGATGCTAGATGACTATATAGTAAATATCTGTTAAGGTTCGACCCTTAAAGCTATTAAATGCTCTGAATGCTCTCAAAAGCTTTGGAAGACCCACAAAATCTCGGAAAGGTTTGGATTTTACGCAGATAAGAGCATGTCAAAAGTTTCAAGGGGAATTGAGACGTCTTTGTGTACTTGGAGAGTGTTTGAGACACTAGAAGATTTTCATAGACCCATAAAAGCTCTACGGGTTTAAAAGATTGTCAAGGTCAAAGGTGCATGAGGACCTTGATACACACTTAAAGATTCTACAAGTTAACTAAATGCCGTCAAAGCCTCTAGAAAACCCTTAAGAGACTTATGAAGCTTTGCAAAGTCGCAAAGACTTATGGAGTCTAGGAGACTTTTCGCAACTGTTGCCTTTAAAGACACTTAACTGGATTCAAATTCTCTTAAAGCTCATAAAGGGTCTTACACACTGTTCAAAGTTCGAATATTAAATACTCTTAAATTGATTTAGACACGATTAAAACCTCTTAACGGCTTACAAAAGCTCTAAGGCGCGTCTTGATGGATTTTAATATTTGGCGAAGACTCTTGAAAGATTGGAAGACCCTTAGATATACTTGAAAGCACTTAAACACTCTTGAATGTTGAAGGTGCGTAGATGCTACTCAAAACCTCAACAGCCTTGAACACCCTTGAAGATTAATAAAAGCGTAGGTCTTTAAAAGCCTTCAGAAAGTTCTTTAGACTGTTGGAGACTCATGAACACATGAAGAAAATTTGTGAATGACATTAGTGGCCCCTAAGTGTTTTCAAAGGCTAGAACACTTGAGCAAGTCTTAGAAGACTCTGTAATGGTCTCACAGGTTCCTAAAGGCGATTAAACCCAGACTAAAATACCATTCACCACTTGCACATGCTCTTAAGGTTTCTCAGGGACTGATAAAACTTCTAAGGATGTTTAAATTCAACCATAGTCATGTACTGTACTACCTTCATAACCTTCATACATACAGTAAGTGTCTCTTTAAAGCCTAATATTCTGTGTCGTTTGATCCACAGCATTCAACTTCAACCATCTTCATTTCAAATAAGTCTTAACATCCCTTTTATGTTTAAGCTTTACGACCATCCCAGTGTACAAGATTTCATCTCATAAAAAATGTATTCGTAATTATTTTAAAGTTAGCGTAATATATCACCTCTTTCATGTAAAATTGACGTGAACCTTGACATGAATGATGTACCTATATTCATAAATTATAAATAATGGCTTCCTAAAACAGGTGCACTTGTGAAAACTTACATCTGATAAAAATCAGGAAACTCGCTGAAAGTAATAACATAAAGCTCTAACTAGTTTGAATCCTATTATTCGAATCCTTACGTGAAATAAGGACAAACTTGTATAATAGGCGTTTAATTAGATATAAACAACTTAATTAAGTAGCAGCTAATTAGAGGAGTTAAATTTTGTTTGCAAAGGTTAATGCTTTTATTACTTCGTGCACTTTCTCATGTTATGTCTCTTTAAAGCCTAATATTCTGTGTCGTTTGATCCACAGCATTCAACTTCAACCATCTTCATTTCAAATAAGTCTTAACATCCCTTTTATGTTTAAGCTTTACGACCATCCCAGTGTACAAGATTTCATCTCATAAAAAATGTATTCGTAATTATTTTAAAGTTAGCGTAATATATCACCTCTTTCATGTAAAATTGACGTGAACCTTGACATGAATGATGTACCTATATTCATAAATTATAAATAATGGCTTCCTAAAACAGGTGCACTTGTGAAAACTTACATCTGATAAAAATCAGGAAACTCGCTGAAAGTAATAACATAAAGCTCTAACTAGTTTGAATCCTATTATTCGAATCCTTACGTGAAATAAGGACAAACTTGTATAATAGGCGTTTAATTAGATATAAACAACTTAATTAAGTAGCAGCTAATTAGAGGAGTTAAATTTTGTTTGCAAAGGTTAATGCTTTTATTACTTCGTGCACTTTCTCATGTTATGTATCTTGTCGACACTCGTGGCTCCGCTTTGCTACGCCACTCGTGCCACAAGATAGGAGTATTACAATAGGTCGCATTGTAACACTTGTCTTCCGATATACTATTGATAGCTCTTCAGTAACTTTCAGGTTCAGGGTCATAAGAAACACATGTTTGGCGAGATAGAGGCGAGTATGGGACGAAGAGGAAATAGGATTTACTTGCTTCTGAATTTTGGGTAGGCCGTACAACCTCGGTGGTTTGGAATCGGTAGGGATGAGACGACGATGAGGCATCCTTAGAGAGCGCCGACGACCTCATAACAGCTGGACCTTTCGCTCGATTTTGGACTTCTATCAAGCCATGTCCGTACTCAGGCAATGTTAAAATTGTCATCGTGTTGTCGTGCTGTTGTGTGTTTTCTTCGGGGTGCATCAATTGAGGTTCAAACCTACAGGGATCTGATGATCTGAATGCATAACGTAAACATATGACCCATAACAAAGAGTACCCATAATATGAAAGCTACAAAGATAAAGCACGACTTGGTCAAAGGCCAAATAATTCTTACGGTAGAACGACAATCAATGCTGTCAAGTAATTGAGACTAAGAAGATCATATAAAGATAGTCAGTAGAGACCACCGACCAATATCATGGCACACAGACAGCAGTGAAAAGTTGGGACCAGAATCTATAAATAAACGTTTTAACAAATCCGAATTCTATTAAAATAACTTTACCTAAAGAGGATACAGCTACCATTTGCGTAAACACGCTTAGATAATTAATTTAAACAATTTTAGGGTGAAAACTCTGAAATTTCCCCATTCAAATCAACATTTTTCGCAAAGATCGACCAGTTAAGTTATTTCAAAAGCAAAAGTGATACTTTGTTAATATAATACTGAGTAAATAGATTTATTGCAATTACGTAACTGTGACATAATAGGTTTCATCAAACTTCACTGCAGTCCAAAGCAACTAGTAAAGACCTTCGCATTTACACGAATGGCTAACGTGTAGGTACTCTAAACAAGTAACCTACGGGACCTAACATTGACGTGCGAAAATATTTTGAAAATTGAATTAATCTGTAGGTACCTACTAATTACTAATAAACTCGAAAATGTGACTGATTAGATCCAATTCAGAAGATATACCTATTGTGTCCTCGAATTGTTAAAGAAAATGTTTATTTTCTGTTAAATGTATGAGCATTTATTACAAGGGTATTCTTATTTCATTTACGTTAATTTATTTGTCACTTTATTAAAAAAATGTGTGTCTTAAATTTGAAATTACACCACCGAAATTCCTCAAATGGCTTATAATGTAAATGGTGCAATTATAAATGTACCTTCATTAAGCCTAGAAGCGTCGTTTATCATGCGAATTTTCCGTTACCTACTCACTAATATATAATTTAACATCTCACGACTCCGTGAACGGCACATTTCTGGAAACGTGACTGTTTAATATTATATCGATCTTTGACGTGTCCAGAGGAAATTGTTGATAAGTGAAACGCTTGTCACGAATATTCTTCGACGAGCTGAAAAGTTTGAATGATCACACTTACCTTGCAACCATATTATTAATGGACGTTCCGTAAAGTGAGACACGTTCGCGGTGGTGTAGTACAACCACCAGAACATGTGAGCATGGGGTCGGACCGTAACATGGCCCCACGCTTGTTCCGTTCCGCCAACACCCTTCACACCTAAAATCAATTCAGTCTAAGACAGAAATACGAGATGTAAGCAAAATTACTATAAGCTTCACAAAGACAAATTTAAGATTCAGAATAGGTAGCTAGGGGCTTCTCACATTTACATATGCGGGGTAGTTTGTATATTATAAGAAAAATTCAAAAAGAACGATGTTGATTTTCTTAACTAGAAGGACAGAATATGTCATCGAGCAAGTTGTTTACTTTGCTAAGAAAAAATTTGAATTGCTAATACCTTAAAAATGTTCAAATCTTACATAAAATTTGAATAAAGTATTTCTATGTCAAAAGCGATGTACCAACTTATATTTTTATTAAAAGTACTGCAGAAATTTAATGTTGTACCTTTCCAAAGTTTTTATTCGAGTTAGAAACAAAACTTTATACAAGATTTCAACAGTACGGAAATTGACATCTTGTCTCCTTGTTTACCAAGATTAAATCCAGATGTAAAATCCCATTCTTTCCTCGGAAATATTTAGTTTTTTAAGGCGATGTAGAAATTATTCCGTTATTTTTAGCTCGCACAATAGGGGTCTATTATCTAAGCTCAACACTTAAAACACGATTTCAATGAATTTCCTTATTTATGAACTATATAGCCTCGTACATACTACAGCTGCAACGTGCAATATGGCAGCATGTAATGAAACTTGTGGTGGCGGGTGTTCGTTGTTGCACCTTATGTTTCGATTCATCATTGACGTTTGAGGAATAGAGACTAGACATGGACGACTGACGCGATGGGCATCGCCATATTGAAACACATAGGTACGTACGTCTTGGTTTGACTTTTACGACGTTGATGAGTCCTGTTTTGTTATTATTGTGTACACAACCCCACACCTTTGATTTTTAAACGTGATTTTTATGTATATGTAGTTCTGCTTTACCTGCATTTATCGCTATTGATAATAATTTATGTGATAGACTTTAAATTAAACCAGTCCAGGATAACCCGTCTCTTGCAAGGGGCTTTAGGCTATTACCTAAGCAGAAAAAGCAGATCTAAATACCGAACACCAGAGATAATGACGACACATCCTGTATACGATAGTTTTTCAATGTATTAAGTCAATCTGTGGGAGGGGGTTATTTACGAACAAACACAAACTTGGTTTATTTTACTTGAATTTGTATCTCAGCGTTTGTTTTTCCTCTTAGAAATTTTTTATATGCGTAATTTTTTCGTTTTAATTTTATAGCTTTTGTAAATTGTTCAATTTAGATAAGGTGTTAGAAGTCACATCTGGTCGCCTGCGATAAGTAGCTTTATTATCAGGCAAAAGTTATTTAATTTCAAGCAAATGCACAATACACATCTGGTTCTGATAACGAAAAACGTTTCGAAAAATTGAGCGTTTTATATTGGAGAAGTGGGAACGTTTGGCAGGTTCCGCTGTGATTGGCGGTTTACTTAAAAATTTTTAAAGGGGTTGTAGTGTAAGTGGTAGTTCGTTAAATACTGGAGACAACGAAATAGCTTTGCGACGGTTGAAGAGCGTGTATTTTTTGTTTACGCGAATTTTTTACGGTCAGTCAGCCTGTTTATGAGAAAGCCTAATTTTTCGGTATCAAAATAAAGTGTGCAGAAACAAGTTAAGCACAGTGGTGTCAGATGTTTTACGCGTGTTGTCCAATTTCACTTTTTAATTCCACCTTGGAATTTGTAGAATCCCTACGAAATTTAATTTCGGGTCTACGTATACGTTTCGATAAAATCAAGCCGCCATACCACTAACAAACGACACTCTAATATGACAGATTATGTTTCGAAGATGTTCAAAAACGAAATGAACCCGAAATTTTTGTAACAGTCGACAGAATGAGTTCCCAATTTACAATTCCAATCAAATTCGGCCCGGATGGCTGCCAAGTCAATCTCGGCGACCGGATATGTCGCGAAACGGAAACACTGGCGATAATCCAGGAGTTCAATCGAACGTACCAGGCCAAGCTGAGGGAGATCGGAAACATTGGAGGCGGCGATAACTTACAGGTAAAAAAAGCCGTGGCGGGTGCCTTCACGACGGTTGGTCTTGCAGCGCCGGGTGAATCTGCAGCAGGACTGGATACGCGACCTGACCCAGCAGAATGAGATGTTGGTGAAGATCGTCGAGAGCTTGGAGAAGGAGGCGGCGGATAAGGTCGCGCTGCTCGCGAAGAAGCTAGAGACGTCGACACTTTCCAGTGAGAAGGTAGGCTTTTGGGGGTTGGAGGCCGGCGTGGTAACCTTTGCCGTTGCAGAGGATACGCTTGCTTGAGAGTGATGTGCGTAGTTTAGTTGAAGTTATAAAACGCGCTCGTGACGAAAACCGGTGGAGTGCTAACGGTCTAAAATTTTTTACAGTCAATCCTGATACTTTCCTTTTAAAATGTGAATGTTCCTTAATTCCGTAAGTATGATTTGAAGTACAAAGGGGTTGGGGGAACTCGTTCATTTTAGCCCGACGCCCCCTGAGCGCCAGGATAACGTCTCGTTGAAGATTACTGACAGTTTACACCGACGGGTGAAGAAAGGGAGCGATAGCAAGCTGAGAGTCATTTTGGAAGTAGTTGAGCAAAAAACTAATGACTTGTAAACGTTTGAAATAAACCAAAACACTCACAAACGCATTTGATTTCCAAGTAGCTTAGAGCAAACCTGAATGAGTCGAACACTACAGATCCCTTTTTTATTTTTAGGCCAACAAGAATGTAACCGAATTGGACTCGTAAGCAAAGAGCTCATGTGGGCCAAAATTGAGTTTTGCCTTTTTAGTAAAGTGAAGGACCTCGAGAAGCGGATTAGCGAATCGCCCAAGCAAGACGACCTGGAGGCGTTGCAGCATAAATTGCGCCTGAAGGAAGAAGAAATCAACTCCGTTAAGAGGGTAAGTACCGAAATTTACGACGTGGTACATGTGCCGCCGGTCGAAGAGTTGCGCGAAAAAGTGCGTCAGTTGCAAGCTGATTACGATCAAGTTCTCTCTGAACTCAAAGAAAAGGATTATCTGGTGCAAAAGTTGCAGTTGGAGTTACAGGTACTCAAAGAAAAGGTGAGTGGCGTTTTGCTTAATTGTTTATATTAAAAAAATTTCTCTTTTGATTAATTTTCTGAACTCTAGAAGTTTTCGCATTTTTATTATTAAAAAAATGTGGGGTAAAAGAAGATCACTTTCAGAAACGTTTTTTTAGCCAAAGGCGTTGGAGAAGTCGAATTCGGTTGTGGTGGAGCTGACCGAGGCGGCGGGTGAGCTCGGCCGGCTTCGGAAGAGCTTGCAAAAGGCACAGACGCAATACCAGGGTGCTTGCGCACAGTTAGAAATGAAAGACGACGTGATTAGAGATATGCAAAAAAGTATGGATGAGCTGGAAAGAAGACACAGAGAATGCCTGAGGGAAAGCGAGAGGAAAGACAATGTGATTAACCAAATGCAAATCGATATGGAGGAACTGAGAGAAAAGTGTAAAGGCGTAGAGAGGGAGTTGGCAACGGGGAAGGGGGTCATCGCGCGATTACGCGAAGATGCGGTGGTCCAAGAAAATAACTGTGCAGCTGAAGCGAAGGTGAAAGATGAGATGATCAGGAAATTGAAGAGCGACGTAGAGAACTTGAAAAAGCAACTCGAGGAGGCGACAAACGAGTGCGAGTCCAAGGATGGGACAATGGCTAAGCTGCGCGAGCGAATTCGCCGCATGGAGGAAACAGTATGACTAGTGCCTACTCGATAACGTTCCCAATCGAATTTTCATTTCAGATGGACGATATGGAGAACGTCAAAATTTCAGCGAAGAAGTGCAACGTTAAGTTGCAAGCGAAAACGTCGCAGAGGTCTCTAAAATCCAAATGTAGTTGTAGGCCCAAAAGCGGCATCGCTGTGGGATCGGCGAAAAAATCGCCTGGTATTGTTCGATCTCAAGTTCCAGTTTTGCGGAAACCGACCTATGGCGTGCCGAAGAGATCTTCCAGAACAGTGCAGGTTGACGCCAAATCACTGACTTCTACTGCGAGGAAACCTGGTGCGGTCAGGTCGGGAAAGTCAACCAGGTGTATCTGTGTGGAAACGTTGTCCAAATCTGTTGGTACAAATCGTGAAAAGGCTTCGCGTAGTAGAAAATCGGGTCCGTCAACGAGATGTATCTGCGTCGGTGATTTGTCCAGTTCTGAATGTCCATCACTGTCCGCGCGAACTCAAACCTCGCAAAAATCACACGATTCCGCCCGATCTCGTTCGCCAAATACGCGCGAACTGAAAAAATCAACCCCCAGGCGCAAACGTGCCTCAAACCGATCGCCTCCAAATTACACGGCTATTTATGATATACCTCTTTCCCCTCGCCCCTTGCCGCCCCCAAAGCCTTCACCACCACCCCAGCCCGTTCAGCGCGAAAGTAAACCGGGTCAATTCATTTACCTTTACAACAGAATATGTCATCAGTGGACCAGACCGTGCTCACCCCACTATCATATGGTCATCCCCAACGAACCTAAGCCCATCGCGCACGTAAGTATCAACCGTACTACCGTACTTCGGGCTTAGTCAACCGCCACACTCCTCAGAGCCCGCGCCAGTGCAACCAGGCGCCCAAACTGAGCTGCAACAACGTCCTGCACGAGCACTACAGGATCAGTAATACGAGCCACCAGAGCGGCATCGTTAGTAAATTCATCCCCAATTCGGATCGTCCGCCGATCAGAACCTTCATAAACAATCTCGAGTTAAATATCCAGAAGCAGAACGAGTGTAAGAATAATCGCTTCATTTAGTTGTAGTAATTTATTATTAAGGTCTTTAATAAATTATTAACTTAACGCATGACTTTTGATCAGGGGTTTGAACCGGAACCAATGGCATGTCCGCTCGCTTGGAACCGAAACCGTTGTGCAAATTGCTGGTAAAATTTGGTTCTGAAGTGTGTAACTAACTTCACGCTACTGTAACACGGATATAAAATCAACCCGGAAACTTTTAAAAATGGTCACCGGAATGGCCCTCAAAAGATAATCGGATCCCGCTTAAATGTGGCACGTGATCTAAGACAGGGTCTCCTTAGGTTAGTTGTAAGGGACGCCAATCGCCATGACCTGACGTATCGTAGGGCAGGAACGCAAAATCAAACACTATAATGGGATAATAGTGTAATTCAAATGTTAAATAAGTCTTTGTGATCAGTTATTTGAGAAGTTAATAAATAGTCTCGAATGGGCAATAGTGTTGATGTGTATAATAATTCGTTGTATTAAATGATTGATAATAAAACACATACATAAAACATAATATAAAAACAGGGTAAAAGCAGTTGCAAGTTGCAATAAAATCCCGAAAAAATTATGTGAACGTAAAGTGAACTTAAAATATAATTCTAAATAGTGCAGAACTAGAACCTATATTTCATATGGGCTCCAACCCCTGCTTCTGATAGTGATAAGTCGCATCATCAACGGTTGATGCAAACTCTCAACGTTCGCCTTTTTCAGATGAGCCTCGATGCGGAAACCGGAGCGGCCGAGCTGAGGAACATGGTGAGATTTATTTTGGTATTAAGGCGACTCCGACGTTGTTTTTTTTTAGGTGAGAGGGTTCGAAGACGAGAATCGCACTTTGAAGGATACCATCTTCCAAGCGAACAGGGAGCTGGAGAAGTTTTACGAGCAGGCGAACACATACGTAACTATCCGACTTGTCAATCCGTTGAATTGGTCACCGATTATCGAGCTAAAAAGTTTTTGATGCTTATTTCTTCTTTTGTTCATCCGAATTGTTTTGTTCATCCGAATCGTTTGAAGAAGCGAAAAGTTTGAAGAATTGCATAAACCAAATAATATGAAGATAACTTGAGGAACGAGAAGATCTGAATACTTTGAAGAAGCCGACGAAGATAAATGAATAATTAAATGAATCCGAAGAATCTGAGTTACAAGGATTCGAAAAATTACAAAGAATCCCTACACCCAGTGACTGCAATGGTTGCTATTATAAAAGTTGGGTTATGTTCTTAGGTTTGTGGTGTGGTTCGTGTAATTTTCTTCGCTTTCTTCCTACGCTGAGTCCTACGTCCCCTATTTTTACTTCCCCTACGGTAGATAAAAAGGGATTCAGAACAGGAAAGAATTTACCCTAGCAGAAATTATGCTGACGTGGCTTTGACACAAATTTTTACTCCCTTTGTAAAAAAACAATAATTGTCATGAAAATTACGAAAGATTATCTCAAAACGGAAGACATCTGAGGCATCTGAGATTCATAAGAATTTGAGATGAGTGGGTGAAGCTATAAGAATCGGAAATCTGAGGAAACTAAGGTTTGGTCCAATCCGAAGAAATACATGAAATTGTCCATCCCAAACTCGGCTGACCAATTCAAAGTGTCATTCTTTTCCTTGTGCTGGGAATTACGAGCCGATCACTCAGTATATACTTTGATTTTAGGTTGTGGAACGAGAAGAGTACAAGCGCAAGTATGCCGAAGCTCAAGCGGCTCTTGATAAATTGCAGAATCAGTTTTCAACGGCCCAGTCCCGTTGGCAATCGGACAATAAGTCCAAAGAAGGCGAGCTGGAGAGGCTTCAGAAGGAAAACGTAAAGTCGAGGCTACGATTTTAGGTCAGTAAATTATTCGTTTCAGTTGAAGGCAAAAGGCGAGATAGATACCATCAGGCGTCAAAGTGAATCGATGGTAAGTACCCTTTTCCATTACAGCGCTTACGAGACGGTCTTAGAGTCAAGCCCAGAATGAAACGATACAAGCGTTACAAGAGGCGATTAGGGAGAAGGATAGGGCAGTTAAGGCGGTCAAAGTGTTACCGTCAACCGAGTCAGATGCGTCTTGGCCATCGGTATCGACGAGCGCATCGGCCAAATCGACGCGCGCCGAAAAAGAGACAGGTCAAACTCCTGCTAAAGTCGCTCCGAAACCACCCGAAGCCAACAAACTTCTCATAACGCCGGTACCCAGTGAAGACAAGTCGACTCGGTCGGGGGCCGGAATACCACCGCCGCCCCTTGTTGAAGATTCTAAGTCAATTCGGTCGGCGGCCGGAATCCCACCCCCACCCCTTGTTGAAGATACCAGGTCGATCAAGTCGGGACAAATCTCGGAGAAATCTCGTTCGCCTTCCGTCGAAATTGTGACAGATAGCGCCGGATCGACAACGGAACCCTCGTCAACGTCCGAAGCTGTTCAGGAGATAGCGAAGGTTCGACTGACTGTCTCCGTAAGTACACGGACTAAATATAACGTTTCAGTTGCGAACGGAACGAGAAGAAGAAAGAGAGAGGCACTCGCAAGAAGTCGACGATCTGAGAAAGACAATCGTAGGGTTGGAGAAGGAACTTGAGAACGTAGCGGTAAATTAAGTTTGGATAGGCTAACAATCTGACCGGTGTCGATCGTTTCTTAGCGGAATTTAGGTACCCTCTGATGCAGTGCTAACATCTCGCAAGTACTAACAATCGAACCGGTTCCGATCGTTAGTCCCTCTCAATGCTCTATACCCTCTTCAGAGCTTCTTGTGCACTAGTTACTTTCCGGTGCAGTGTACATTTTCTAAAGCACTAACAATCCCACCATCAATCGTTACTGCACTTTGGTGTCCCATACTTAAAATCTTTGTAATTTCAGCCCGTACGAGACACTCTAAAAGGTCGAGTTGAGGAGATCGAATGCGAGTGCGACGCTATGCGCCGTCTTGTGGTTCGTACTTACCCTCGCGTCGACTTCAATCCATATAAGTCAATTACAGAATGAAGCCAAAGAGTTGAACAAGGCCTACCAGAACCTAGGCATGGAAAACGTCGACCAACGCGTGCGTGATCTACAGCAGAAACTCACCGATAAGGTGGGCGAAATGAGCGAGTACGCCGAACTTCTGCACGAGACACAGCAGAAACTATGCTGGACCGTCTGCCAGAACAACGAGCTGAAGAAGGAGATAACTGAACTACTCGCGCGCATCAGCGAATACGAGCTGAATTATAACGTAACGGACGAGCGCACAGATTACTGCCAGAAGGAGATCGAAACTTGCCAAGGAAATGTGGCGCAACTGCGCGAGAAGCTCGTAGCGATGAAGGACCTGCTGCAGAAGAAGGTCGATCAGTACAGTCAGCTGGAGACGGAATTTTGCGTGCAAAACAATTCGCTGTGTTGCATGCGGAAGCAGATCGATGAGAATAAGGACATGTACGAGAGGGAGGTGTGCGATTTGAGGTGCACGATCGGTGAGCTCCAGAGCAAGCTCGCGTCCGCCGAGGAGGCCGGTAAATACCTGCGCGAGGATTACGAGCGTAGTAAGACTCGAAATCAAAATTACACGTCCCTCGAAACGGAGCTGGAGCAAAAGTTTGAGGAGAGTCTAAGGGCCGCCAATGAAGAGATTGAGACGCTCAACGAGTACATTGCGAAACTGCAGGAGGAGTGTGCGAACATTCGGAAGGAGTTGCAAGCTAAAGACAAGATTATCGACGCTACCCAAGCTCGATTACAATCAGGCGCGCCCGCTCCCAGCGACGTGGAAATGATCGCGCTTCAAAACGAGCTGGAGAAAGCTCTTCGGCAGCACGACCTGTTGCGAGCTAAGGTAGAGTAGGCCCAAAGATGTGTCGATGTACTTAGTTGTACTTGCAGAACGAAGCGCTCTGTTTGCAATTGAGCGAAATGCGAGACGCCGCCACTAAGCTCGATCAGCATAATTTGGCGAGCGAGCAGCACGTGCAGAATTGTCTATGCGAGATACACCACCTGCGCAGTGCCAGACAGCAGCTGGAGGTCAAAAACCAGGGTTACCTGAAGGAGATCCAGTATCTTCGGTGCGCCTATGCTCAGCTCTACGAGAACTTCCAAAAAATAACCGCGTAAGTCTCGAACACCTGCAAATGCCGCTTTACCGAGAACCGTTTCAGGGTACTAAACAACTTTAAGGCGAAATGCTGCTGCTGTAAGTCACGTCTGCGTGGAGGATACAGTGTTGGCTCACCGATGGACATTCACAACTCGTCTGGAAGTACCACAGATCACTACCTTGACGTAAGAGCTCTAGGTTTATATTACATGCCTTATGCACCTCTCGTTTTAGAGCGACGAGACAGCCGTTACCGAAGAATTTCTAAAGTCACCCGAATTTTGGTTGAACAGGCCTTCTGACGACTTTCTCGTATCTAAAGATCAATAAATAAAGTACTCATTGTTTTTTAACTTCACAAGTTTCCATGCTCTGCAAGATGTCGGATCTGGTGTACATTTCGATTTCTTTGAAAAACAGTTCCTTTACTCTTTCCTCTTTTAAAGCATTTTATGGAGAGATTTTGGCATCATCTCAAATATTTTTCAAAGCTTTCTAGAACTTCTGCAAATCTAGGTGAGATTGGAACACCTTGAATAAAGCTTTGGGATGGGAATGTATTTCCAGTTCTTGCTAGAGGGGTGTAAAATACCCTTAAATTACCGTTTAAATGAACCTATATTTGACGCAAAATAGAATAATTAACATTTACAGATTTCGCAATACATGCAACCATCGAAAACATTGGAACTGATAACCGTATAACGCCATATGTAAAACACAAATAATTCACCCGGGATCACTTGCTCCACTCGCTCGCAAGCTCGCTCGTGTCGCAAACGTACACGTTCTGAATAATAAGCCTCGTCATAACATGCTCGTAATCCTATTAAAGGAGATGTGCGAGAATTATACATTGGAATTAACAAAACAATTGCACACTATTAAGTAAGTACCGTATGGACAGATGTCTGCGACTTTTCCTTAACCTACCGATTGCGGCAGAGTACGGTACAATCATCACTTAATACGACACCCCTGTCTTTTCTGCTTGAACGATACTGGTAACTTCATACCCATATACAAAACATAGGCATTTCCAATGTTAAAAAATTAAATAATTAATTACTTGCTTGAATGCCCAATTGGATTGGGTAGCTTAATCTATGCTTAATATAAATTATAATTGATATCTAATTAGGTTCGTAAATATTTACTCTAGGTCTAATGACAGAATTGTTAGACGAGGGATGGCGTATAATAAATATCGGGATACATCTCTCCCACTCCAGTCATACAATTTAATAATGGGATTAGCAGGTATCGGGATGAATCTTATTAAAGGAGTTTTCTAGGTAAGTACCGGATTACGGAATTCTATACCACTGCAGCCTTTGAAAAGCTCTTCGACAGCCTTTCAGCCTTTTACTCGGACTCCCCCTCACCCCGGTGTTTTCCGAACTTTTTGTCTGGGTTATGTGCACTGAAAGCTTGAATGCAGCACGAGGAAGATTTGAAGAAGGTATGTAAGAGGGATATCTAAAAGGACGGTAAAGAAAACTTGAAAAGGCGTCCAAAAAACGGGATGGGTGGAGGAGGTGCAAAGAAAATGTAAACGAGATGTGAGAAAAGCGAGAAAGAAAAAAGAAAAAAAGGAAGGAAGGGCGTAGAGGAAAATTAACGGACGCGCGAAGAAGGTTTGAAGGAAGTGTGATCCAGGTTTGAACGAAACATGCAGTAGCCGTAAAGGAATAGCAAAGGCGACTTGACGAACGTGGCAGAAAACTTTAAAGGACGCCATAGAGATGTAAAAAAAATGCACGAAAGAGA
Organism: Photinus pyralis; assembly: GCF_008802855.1. NCBI lineage: Eukaryota > Metazoa > Arthropoda > Insecta > Coleoptera > Lampyridae > Photinus > Photinus pyralis. Next base: position 42,612,805 of record NW_022170249.1, read on the forward strand.
GATAAGAAGGGGAAGGGTGGTTCAAGCAGCAACTGCGGGGGAAAGGGGCGTAAATGGGATGAGATAAAATCCGGAGTAGTGATTTGAACCCGGAAAAAAGAAAGAGGCGTGGAGAGGCAAAGATGAGAGCTCCAGGTTAATATTTCATTCAGCATTTTTTCATAGACTTTTCCCATTCAACAGGTACTATTGGCCCATAATTAAGTTTGAAATGTCTTTGTAAGTATGTAAGTAAAGCGGAATTCTTTTCTAGTTAAAAAAATTATCACATTTTCAATACGTCTCCCAATAACAGTTGGAAAAACAACTGTAGGATCATAAACTTGTGGGTATTTTTGCGCGTTATTTATCAAAGCGTCTTTTTTTAAGTGCCTCATTTTTGCATAATTTATAAATTAAGTGTGTGAAAAAAAGGGAAATTTCCCTTTTTTAAAAAGTGGTATCAATTAAAGAACGTTTTCTGGTTATTAACAACACAATAACAAACCCCAACGTTTCGCTATATTCAAAATTTTGCCCGGAGTCTACAACTAGAAAAAGTAATGTGGTCATTTTATTTGTATAATCTTGGTTCTTTGTATTTTTATTGTTGTATTTAAAAAAATTCCGATAAGAAAGTGGAAGTTACGGTAGGAAAAAACCGAAGTAAGCCTATTTTCACACTATACAGTGTGTCCCAGATCGCGTGGGATTGCATGGGTAACTTTGTTATTATTAAAGATAGAGAATTGGTTAAATGGGCAATGTTTTGCAGTTTTGGATGCTTATTTAAAATTCCCTTATGGAAATTCAAAATGAAGCATAGGTTCGACGTAAATTCAAAAAAACTAAAATTGGTCATTTCCTTGAATGTCTTATATCATCGAAAGTATAAGAGATATAAAAAAAGTTTTATATAAAAGTGACTGTCTTTGATACGCTTAATTTAGAATTGATGTCAAAAAAAAATTTAAAATGGCCACTTTTGAGGAACATTTACTAACTTCCTAAAGTTAAATGGGCGCCATATTGGATTTTTAGATTACTTGATAGATTTTTTAATTCTCTTTTCAACGAGCCATCATAACATAAGATTGAAAATAAGATACCAATTATATTAACGGTTTTTGTATTTTAATCAAGTAGTCTGGGACGAATAAAAAAAACAAAACAAAATCTATTCGAGGCAACAAAACAATGAAAATAATTACACCAGATGTTTAAAATACTGGCCATTATTAGTGAAACACACTTCAAGACAGTTTAGTTTAGGCAACGTGTTGCCATTGATGATTATTATTGTTATTGCAGTAGTGGTAGCTACTTCCACTTTACTTTTATTTTTTAATTAAGTACTTACTTTTATAATTTAATGTACTGTACATAATTCGTGAATTGTGACCTGAGCAGCCAGCTTGTTGGTAGGTAGCTTAAACCAACCCTTTCTTCGAAACATACGTTGTCGAGAAAAATCCTTTAAGGAAGTTTATTGGAGAATTTGTAAATCATGGTGAGCAGTTAAAGATCCAACAAAGATTACCGGTCCAATTACATGACTTCCCATTATGCCATAAAATACATTAATTTAAAAAAATATGACTTGATTTCGGCGTGAAACTACATCATGTAGGTTTTCCTGTGACGAGTATAGTGTTCATTATGTCGAGTTGAACACTCCGCAGTTAGAAAAAGATTCATCTGTCCATATACTCGGACTGGTAAAACTGTTAGTTTCGATATTCTTGCGGATAAACCACCTACCGACCTACAAAATGTGACCTGGGACAATGCATCAAATAGTAAAATAAAGCAAAGTGTCTTGAAATGTGTTTAACTGGATAATGGCATGACATTTTTTCGAGGGGATAGTTTGTAGTTATACCACCATTTGTAGGTATGTAAGTATGGATAATAAGATAGTCAATAAGTGATGTTATAAAAATCAAAATTTTTCTAGGCCTACTTATATAAAATTTTGGAGGGAGTTGTAATGCCCAAACCCCCCTCTCATGAGTGCGCCCCTGATTTTTTAAACATCTGATGTAATTATTTTCATTGTTTTGTTGGCATAGATTTTGTTTTGTTTTTTTTTTAATTCATCACAGCCTACTTGATTAAAATACAAAAACCGTTGATATAACTGGTATCTTATTTTCAATCTTATGTTCTGATGGCTCGTTGAAAAGAGAATTAAAAAATCTATCAAGTAATTTAAAAATCTCATATAGCGCCTATTTAACTTTAGGAAGTTGGTAAATGTTCCTCAAAAGTAGCCATCTTGAATTTTTTTTTGACATCAATTCTAAATTAAGCGTATCAAAGACAGTCACTTTTATATAAAACTTTTTTTTATATCTCTTATACTTTCGATGATATAAGACATTCAAGGAAATGACCAATTTTAGTTTTTTTGAATTTACGTCGAACCTATGCGACATTTTGAATTTCCATAAGGAAATTTTAAATAAGCATCCAAAACTGCAAAACATTGCCCATTTAACCAATTCTCTATCTTTAATAATAACAAAGTTACCCATGCAATCCCACGCGATCTGGGACACACTGTATATTGAAATGATGAAGAGAATTTTTGGAAGTAAAATTTACCAATCTGAATTTAAAATAACTGGCCTAATTGAAATGTGCATAAGCAAATCGTTTACGATTACATACTGTTCACTGGTTTCTCTTCTTCGCACATTTCGACGATTTCTGGTTACACAAAACGAAAGAAATACCGTAAAAAAGTCAGGTAATCTAAGGCAAGAAAACAAACGCAATTTTCTGGTGTACTAAAAATGCATTATTTGTATAAATGGAGTGCGGGGGCGGATAAACACAGTAGCTAATTTGGTATCTATCCTGTGTGTGGTAAGGTTTGTAAACGCCTACATTTACAATTTACTCAAAACGACCGTTATAATTTGAAAACATAAATAATAATAATGTGTATCATAAAGGAGGTATATTATGTTTCGAAAATAATTTCGCTCACCTGCAATTTACGAGGGCGTTTCTCCAAAGCACAGCAAATGAACTAGTAAGCTCGTTTACTAAATGACAGTACACGTTCTTATGCAATTATTATAATTAATATATTTCAAATTAGTAGGTACCTATACATTAGCACAATAGAATAAATATGTCTAGTACAATGAAATTTAGTTAAACACACAATGCCAAAAGGTTATACAAAGCTTTAGTTGCCAAAATTGTTTTAGTGTTGCAAACTAATTACTTGGCACTTTGCTGTGAAGTACAGCTTAGGTAACACTATTACGACATTTATATGGGTTCGTAATTAAACTAGAAATGAAAAGTTATTGTGCAACATATTTTTTCGCTTCCATAACACTCAAGATAATTGAGCATCTCACTTAAAGGCACTAATTACTTTTTACTCGAAGTTTTTAATGTAATATACAGTTTCAATTGCACTTATTCATTACACTAAAAGCGAGAAATGGAAAAATAATTAATATGGCACGGCCAAATTTGAATTACTCGTTACAGAAATATTCTTTCATGAGGGCATAATCTGAAATTGTAATCGTGTCAATTAATTCGGATTGCGCATAACACGACAAAAATTACAAGCGATGTTTCCGGAATGAAATTCAAATATGGAATTTTCAAGTAGCGGTCTAATTAACTCAAGTTAAAAATGTGGCGTTTGAGAACTTTTAATCGCTATTTATCACCCCATACCTCTCGTTAATCAACCAACCCTCTCATACTGTACGATCATGCAACGGCAAAGTTTCCTGGTAAATAAGACCTGAAATCTGAAATGTTACGCACAAACCAACTTAAATTGGTTCATTAACGTAAGTCGTTGGTAGCCTATACACTATACACATACACAGGGTGGTGCATTAAAAACAGATATGTGCAAGGGAGTAAAAGTAGATGTTGGACACATTATACAATAAAGCGCACTCACTCATAGATTCCGCCCTTATCATTGTGATACAACAAAGAGTGGTTGGCCACGTTTAATTTTTCTATTCTAGTGAAGATCAGATTGCATCACTGGTGAATTGGCGTACAATCCAAACATTATCACGACCTTGCAAAAACTTTATGCAGAATGTATGTGAGGAAAATGAAGGGATTCTAGAAGAATTCATTCGAGCATCCAGTATGGTTTTGGACGAAACCAGGTTCGAGTTAAGCAGGTGTAAGCGTTCGCATTCAGAACATCTGGCTGTACAATACTCGTTAAAAACTCTTCTACTTGGCGTGAACTGGGATAGACACCTGAGCGCCAATAGAGTCAAATTTCTCCTGAACAACATTACTCAACGTGCGATCGTCTCTGCCTCCCAGAACATATTAGCTATCCCAAAGGTGTTACTACAATGGACTACACAGAAGAGGAAATTGGGACGCCGACGTTGAAAACCCGGGTGACAGTCTCCAGTATCTTACAACTTTCTTTCAAAAAGAATAACTTCATGTATCGATCGCTGGTAAATATCTACGTACGTCTAAAAACGAGCCGGTATTCAGAAGTGTTCCTTTATCTATGGAATTTATAAAGCATTCCGTTTTCGAAATCAAGAAACGACATTTTAATTCGTTTGTATTATTTTACACCGCGGGCGTATTAATTAAGAGTTCTTTTTAAGTAAACGAATTTATTTACAAAGAAAATAATCTAAATCAGTCGACTCGCGAACTTCGCCTACAGTGTACAAATTTCCATTTTGAAAATTAAAGTTGCTTTTAACTACAGAATTGCGGTTACATCTCCATACTCGATCTCTACATTTCTATACATATATTACAGATCTTAGCCGAAAGTCGGGTAGCTAAAATATGCAAGCCTTATTTGGATTCTATTTGTGTTTCGGGTAAAACTTATAGATGATATGCCGTTATTTATGCTACAGTTACATTATACATCAACACCAATTTATTTCAACAAACATTGTTTTCATGTAAGATATTAGCTTGGTGTAGCGGAGTTCGATAGGAACAGCGAACGCAGCAAAAAGGTGGTACTTGACTTGAAGAGATTGATTTATTAAAGTTTTCTCAACAAGATACCACTACAAAATAATCCTTGTCGTAAGTGCCACCTTTTTTTTATTGATATACTTTGACATTTTTGTATTGTGTTATCGATGTGATTGTCAGGTCATTTTTCTCGATGTTGAAGACATACAGTATAAATCAGGGTATAAATAGATTGCTTTAAGGTTAGGAAAACTTAGTAAGCGATTCGAAGTTTAAAATCAAGCAGTGAAAAGTGAAAGTGAAAAGAAACCGTCATCACTCGCTTTAATTAAAATTATATTCAATAGTCAATAGTTCAGATGGTATTTGTTTGAATTTTTCGCCCGTTTTTCTATTAATCTCTACATTTCTATACATATAGAAATAAAGTATGTCTGTACTTCGTAGTTCTTCAATATTTTTCAGAAAAGTACCTATTAATTAATTGAATGTAGTAGGCCGTGATAACAAAAAAAAACAAAAGAATACCCGAAATGAAACAAGTGTCACAAATTAGTTATTTCATTACCACCTAATATGTGGTTAGGAAAAAACAAATGTCAAAGTGCACTCTTGGCCTTTCTTGCTCACAAGCGGCATAACGACTTTTTTTCATTATCGCGGTCTACTCCGGGGCATAAACATGTAATCAATTAATGGATAGGTACATTTGTGAAAAATATGAAATAACCTAAAAACTACGACGTTAAGACGTAGGTCACCCATTATAAAAGTTGAAAAGAACATAAATGACTATCGAATGAAATAATGGTAGTTGAGTTGAAAAAAAATACTCGTAGTTATGGCAGTGTGAAATTTGGAAATTTTTCTATTTCATAGCGAACAGCCTAATATCAGTAAATCCAACTTTCTCAATATCAAAGTGTTTCCCTTTACTCAGATTAACAGTATTGGTCAAATTTATTCCTTAACTTCAAAAACAAGGTCGCCACGATTCATAAAAGTGAGGTTTTTGCTTATGGTGAATTATTCGGAAAAAAATTAAAACGATGGAAAAAATCAAAAAGTGAATAGGTTTCAATGTAGAGGTTGACAAATGACATCGAAACAAGATAAAAAATAACATCAAATTATACGATTAATGTACCGTCTTGAGAATTCCATGTACCAAAACCCTTTTTCCCTTAACATTTTTGAAATTACTGTTTGCTAGCAACTCGACATAGACATTGCAAAATTTCGATTCAACCGGATTACATGGCTTACCTATTAAAATACAATTGAAAAATCATAAACCATGCACTAATGAAAAAGCAAAGAAATGTTTGAAAATTTTTTTAAAATAACTGAGACATCACCGAAAAACTAAAAATGGCAAATTTCGTTTTTACTTTACCTTTAGCACCTTTTATGAGCACTTATTTGGCGGATTTCGAATTTGTTATCAGAATTTCCATAACAAAAAAGAAAATAATTTAAATGCATCGCCATGTTGATTTAACAAGATCTAGTTACCCGTGGATGTTTTGTTGAGAAATAAATGTAAAACATTTGATTTTGACATTTTTCTGGCAAATGTATGTAAAAGTGTTAGTAGATTTTAGAAGAGAATATGGTACATACTATATCGTAGAGATCTAAAATTCCAAAATGTTTCAAACGTAGTTGGAGAAACGAATGGTATTTCTTGTTCAAGATATGGGATTTCCGTTTTTTTAAGGTTTCAAAGAAATTCATTGAAGCTGTGATCGTTTCATTTGTTTTAGAGTTCGGTACTGAAAGGCAAGATAAAAAAGCTAAAGTATATATTTTTTCTTTCTGGTTTGATCGTGTAAATAATTAATTATGAAAAATAGTTGCTGAATTGTATTGAGGTCTGTTAAATTTAAAACACCTGGTGCACAAACCTATTTGATTCTTGTTTATAATTGATTCTGGTGATAGGTGATTGGTTCATACCTTTGACACTATCCCCCCACTACTCATCCCATCAGATACCTTGACCAATGCATCAAATCTAATCCCGTGTTAACATGGTTTAATTTTCTGTGCTATTGGACCTAAAATTGGTTTCTTTTGATCATGCAAAATTATGATTTTTACGAAAAGAATTGGTGATCTTATTACGGGCCAACGTCATATAAAAAGATGATGCGTAAATTCAAGGTAATCTAATAATTATTAAGTTTGGGTTAGTCGGTTGATCGTGCCAACTCAAGTTTAAATTTAATAATCAAATAAAATAATATGGTATAAAGCAGGGCCGGACTGGGTGGGTAAGGACCCGGGCGCTCCAAAAGGCCCCCAAACTCATAGACCTCCCCCCTCCCCCCCCCCCCAAATGACAAGGGATTTGCAGATTTTTTAATTGTATTTCAAACAACTTGCTGAACAGTGTTGAACATTACATTAAAGGGGCCCCGCGACGGACACTCCGCTTTACGGTTCCACGAGGGCTCGGGCGGCCTAGCGGCCTGGGCCAGTCCGGCCCTGGTATAAAGTACATAAGGTGGCATATATAAAAATAACAGTAAAAGTACGTCATTGAAATTGTTGAATGATATTGTTCAAATAACAATCCAGTCAATCAATATCTAAATATGCGAGTCGTGAGTCAAAAAACGTTTTGTTTCAAAAATGTTATCATGCCCTATTCTAATCGAAGTGTGGGGGAAGAGGCTTGCTGGTTCAGAAGAAGAAAAACAATCGTCAATAATCGTAATTCGATACAAATGCGGGTGTTGGATATTTCTGCTTATAGAATTTCCATTAAATAGAATATTAAATTGCAGTTGACTAATCGTTATTTGCCTTTCCTGATGGCAGAAACAGGCGTGAGTGGGTATTCAGATTTGTAAATTAATTTTTGTTTAGGATTTATTGTAAATTTTGTTTGTTGGGAATATTCATTCAGAAGTTTGCAATTAAATATTACTTTTGAGTTTGTTTGCATGTTACGTGTCTATTTTATAATTACAGCAGCGTAAGTGATCTCCATCGTTATTTTTTGCGCGATCGGTCATTTCTGACTATTTACCATGGGTGTTTCCATGACAGTACGTAGAATTTACCAGTTGCTATGATTACGACGACGCCAAAATTACTTACCGATCTAAAAACAGAACAGCAAAAATACTTACCGACGCCTTTTTAAAAATCAACAGTCTTACATTACATTTAATCTTTAATTATTGTTAGGTACATTAAACGTACAATTTGTGCTGTTGTTTCCTATAGCAAGACGCTCATAGTCATAAAGGAAGTGCAAAGCTAGTAAACTACATCAGACACATGCACATTTTTATGAAATTATTAATTTCAATTTTGACATTTAAACTGGTTGCCTAGTGATGTACGCCATATCACTTCGATCATTTCGATTTATTCTGCTCGTTAATTTCTTAGTGCATAGTTATATTGGTTGGATAATTTTAATTTCGATCGCGCAAAAAATGTTATAAGCACGTCGAACGTTAAGGGTTACCGTTCTCAGACAATAATTGGAGTCGTCGCTTCGCTCCTCCTCCAAACAATTGTCTTCGAACGGTAAAAATCCCTTACCGTTCTCCATACTTAATATACTATTAGCAATGAATATAAACACGTTGTTACTGGTTTGACTTTTGATTCTTTTGACAACATCGACAAAATCTCTTTTTTCTACAACTGTCAAAAATCCTGTAATTTCCTGACGAAAATCGTAGCACGAAGTACTAGATTTGTAAACGGCTTCGCCTCGTCAAAATACCTTGAGGGCCGAGTACTTTTTACCGACGAGTTTTGTAGTATATTGTTCTCGAAATCGTCTTTTTTAATATAAAATTTCTAATCATGTAAAACTTTTTATTAATATTAATGTGTCAGTTTTGACAGACGTCTGGCAAGGTGACAGGAGGACGGAAAGGCAAGGTTTCATGACGATTTCGGGAAAATCAGAAATACTGGTTACGCTACGGATAATTCGCCTGTGATTTAACGTGAATTTAGGATTTATTAGAAAAACATGCGAAATTATTGCTTTTATTTAAATTGATGCTATTATAAAATGCTAAAGATGCAGGATGCAGGTGTTTCCCTGTCTGTATAGAATTTCTTATATTAAAATTTATTTGTTAATTGGAAGCACTGGAACTTACGTGATAAGACAAGTGTTTTATTACGTAAAGTACGACGAAAAGAAACGGGAAGTGGGTTGCGCTAGATGAGGCTGGTTGTGCCCGTGGACGTTGAGTTTCTATCACCGTTTTGAATGCAAGGTTCACAAAATTTCGCAATGCAATTTATTAAAGGTCGACTTTATTATTTATCATTAACAAGATAGCGTCTGAATTCAATGAAAAAGAAGTCTGCATAGACCTGAAGATCATACAAGTGTTTGAAAAGTGACAAAGTTTTTTTGTCGTAAGTGCTGTTTAGGAAACATTTAAATTTTTTCGGTTAGATTTAATTGAGCCAGTATTGGGAAAAGGTAGGATTGATCTAATTTTAGTAATTGTTGTTAAATTTTGTCACGTGTGTTTATAAACTCAATAAATTTGAGTCTCTTGTAATTTGGGCAAGCCGAATGTGTGACTTAAAAAATGTCTGTGAAAATGCAGTCAAATTTTGTTGTGTCCTTTTGAAGTCATTTTCAGTGACGGATGGTAAGATGAGTCTCATTTATTTTTTTCAGTTAACTCTGAAGTTCTGCATGACATTTCGGCTGCGCACACAGCAATATCCATCATCATTAGTGCAAAATTTACACGATAAAATTGTTCATTGTTAAGATAAAAGAGAATCCAACTTCTTACAAATAAAATAACCAAGATATCAACCAAACCAATAGGTGAAGATATCAAGTGTCGTAAAACTGCCTGTTACCCACAGAAAAAAATGGCGAAACAATGAACATCCAGAATGTTATTAAGTTCTTCTATTTTTTGTAACGAACCTTTAAATGTCAGATGCCGCATTCCAGATGGGGTATTCTGACTTGTGGGATAAATTTTCCTGGGCGAATTTGTTTGGGCGCGCATACAACTATTCCGTAAATGAGTGGAAATAGTTCAAGCAATATACAGATATCGGTTCGTTAAGGTGATAATCCACCAGCATCACCTAAAACTAAGAAACGTCTAAAGAAACTTTGAAATCAGTTACCACTGTGTTCTAATTAAGTTCAGTGTTTTTTAATCTATGATCACTTTGCACGAGGAAGTGATGTGTCCATTCCTATAGGATAAAGTAATACGAGCTAAGAATATTTGCAGGAGTTTATTTTAAATGTCTATAAACTAAGGAGGTAACTTGTTGGAGTATTCAGTAAAATCTTAGTTTTCGAAATCCATTGCTTATTCAGGCATTCCTAATTTATGGGAACAAATAGTTCCAGTTGAGGTTTGTAATTTTTATTCTTAACAAAAAGTTACCTAGATCAAGCCGGTGTGGCGTTTGAGTTTTCTTGCATTTATATCTCAAAGTTAAAGTGGCAGGGAATTATTGATTTGATCTTAGTCGGTAAAGGAATGCACGAAGGGGTAATAATAGTCTCTTACCTTCTACGAAAATGTTAGTATTCCGCTTTGAAATCCCATAAACCAGCACACACAAAGAAGTAAAAGCAATTGCTTTGAACATTGTACTTCTGAAAAGGTTGGTATGATATAAAACTTGCCATTTTGGCACATGTGCTAAATTAAATACAAACGGCGGTGTTTGCGTCACTCAATGAAAAAATTACGACTATTATAATGGGGAATTATTGCAATTTTACCATTGAAGTGTTTACTTGTATAACCTTGACCGTACCTACTTCAACTTAATTATAATTTATTACACATAAAGTTTGCAAATTGTATACGATACACCCGAACTTCAATTACTTAATGACCCTACTATTTTAAGCGCGATTAAAAAAAGAATATTAACTTAAGTGATACAGCATTGATCAAATGCGTAACAAACTCCCCACGGAAATTTAAGCAACCACTCCTGAAGGTGATTGAAATTAGTACATATTTTCTTTGTCGTTTCTTGAAGTTGATATTCGATTTATCTTCCCTCGCCTTTGATTTGCAACTGCATGCGTTATTTATTAAAAAATAATTAAAATGATATTTCCATTCTGTTTTGATTTACCTACTCTCACAAAGGTCTGGACTCTTATGTGAAAAAACATTCCACCTATAATTTCCTTCAGGGGATGTCGTCACTCGTCAAGACTGAAAATGCGTTGTGTACACATCTATACGCATAAAAAGGAATGTATACCTGCCAGTTTGTAGGTCCTTTATGCATTACTAGACCGATCGCCGTTAAAATGTTTGGAAAGTTTTTGTTGCAATAAAAATGACACAATCTAAATTAAATTTTATCATAACGAGTTTCCTTGAATTTCCTTTCTTCTAAGATCGCAGATTTCTGACATTTACTGTAGGTCTTTATACATAAATTTTACAGCATCCGAAAGCTCTCGTCGTTTGAAAGGTGCGGGCCTTGTTAGATGCAATTTAAGATGTATAAAAACCGGAAAGTAATCACGGGACGCTCAGTCAAGGTAGAGAAGCGGACGAAGGTTGTATCTTCGTATAGATCGGAGATTGAGTAGAGTGTTACTTACTGCCAAGGAAAATTTACTTCCGGTACGACACATAAGAGAACATCGAAGTGACTGAAAGCATGGTAATAATAATGGAAACAATGGGTTAACTTAAATGGCATGTAAATAAACTAGAATTGATTGCAGAGACTTAAGGAAGTTGATGCCGATTAGTTGAATCGATAGCGAAACTGTAGTTATTCTACTGCGTTTTGTACGTAGATAATTTCGTCCAAATTGTGGAAATGTGTAAAGAGTAGTAAGTTAATTTTCCAATATCTCCAATAGACACAGAGATACACAAAGAGGTAAGATGTCTTAACACGTTCGCCCCCACATGTTGTGCAAAAACCTGCAATGGCTTATTTTCGCGTGTGGGGTAGACATCGATAAAAGTTGGAAGATAAGAAGATAGAGGTTTTTAATTTTCTTCAAATTTTCATCTAGAGTTTACCCTGAAATTAACATACCCACAAATACAGAGCCCCCTAACCTCGCCCCTAACAGTCACCAACCCACTTTCTATGGAAAGCATAGGGCTAAGAGCGGTCCATGTACTGCGGGTCACTACGTACCAGTCACGTGGACATCCCCCATCGTAGAAACAAGGTATGAAAGAGCGTGTATCGACGTAAAATTTGACTCTTCTTTCGCTGTTAATAGCGAAGATCTCCTCTAGGGTTACCGCTGCTAATACCGTAGACCTAAATTCCTACCGCTGTTAATAGCGTAGGACTACCACCGCTCCTACAGCGTGGCAATATTCCAAGAGTTGCCGCTGCTAATAACTGCACCTCTCATATATCGTGGACGTATCACAGCGACCTCCACCTACGACCCCAACGAGGGAGAAGAAACATCAAAGGAACGCGCTAAGAAGCTTTCTTAGACGGTCTCCACTATCACAGTCAATACCACCTTTGCCACCGACTCCAAAGCGTCTTCACAGAGATGAAATCCGTTGGGAGCTGGTGGAGTGGACTACTGTTGCAGTTTCATACGAGTTTCTGTCGAGTCAGTTTACAGGATCCTCGACCTTTCCCCGTTCGTTCATTGTTTCGCTGTTTACGTTTACCAAAATGTTCAAATTGGAAGTTTTGTTAATGTTTATTTAGATTGTTCATTGTTATTAATTAGTGTTACATTCTTGTATTCATAAACCCGTTAATGACCTAATGCACACTAAAATTCGTATACCTAATAAGAAAACCGCATTCTTGCTTCTATCCATTTTTGAATCGGCTAAAAGGGAACCAACCTTAGACCTACAATGCATGGACTGCTATTAGCCCTACGCTTTCAATAAAAAATTGGTAATCACGGAGTAATATAGTAACCTTGATCACGGATAGGAGGCACTGTAGTCGTGGGTATGTGACCCTCAGTGTAAACTAAAACCGTATACACACCACTTGGATCGCGTAAAGAGCAACTTCTAGAGCAACCAAGTAATACAGGAAGCTTTAAATACTTTTCATTATCTTCTATAGTTCGACAAATCCGAATAGCTTTTTTCGCATATCTGTGATTAATGAATTAATTAATTAATTATAGAACGGGCTACGTCGATCCGTATTTATATGGTCGGGATCAATCGCTAGTGGTGAATCGCGTTGACCAATCAGGAGTTGAGTTCTGTCAGTTGGTGGCGAGATGGAACTCGGTCGCCATAGGCTACATGAATTTAAAAAGTCACAGCGATTTCCAAAACAGTAACAAAAAAACTAAATCGATAATGGGGTTACAAGTAACAATATAAAAATAACCTTTCCTTTAAAAAAATAAACGCCGTCGCAAGAAAAGAGCTCTCTTCGAAAGATAAGCCCAGGCTACGTGATTCGGTAATTAATTACTTAATTAATTAATGCTTGAGGAACATCAACAAGGACTTAGGCCTCCGAAGGAGATCCACGTACTCAAACAAAATAATAACGCGTTCAAAATCGATCGCTTCCAAACTATGTCGAGACTTGCACAACAAAATGGTTAATCGCCAGAAACAATGAAGAATTTACAATTAAACCAACATGGATGAAGGTGTAGATCCAAACGGGCCGTAACTAGAATGATGCCGGAAACCGAACAGCAAAGCAAAAATGCGTGAAGGAATCCACCGATAAAGATTCACTACTAATGATTTAGGTGTTACAGCGAATCTCAAACAAAAATGACAGTGATCGTCAACTAAATCATAATTAATACGTCCTTGCAGAAATGAAACTGTAATTGGCTTTTTTTACAATCATTATCATTAGTTCACTAAGCTCAGGATGGTTTCGTTGGCTAGCAACGCCCAATAAACCTTTGTTCTATTGGTTATTTCCTAATGATTTTTGATAGTGAAGTAATGATAATGATTTTATAAACTCACCATTGCATTGGCAAGTAAATCGAGTCATATATGCGTGACGATTGTTTTTAAGGAAAACTTTTAGTTATATGTGAATTAAGAGTACTGCACATATTCGCAAAAAAATTATTTTAACAAAAATTGCAATTATGAGGGTTGTTTATTACCCAACGATATGTAGATTAGATAATTCTGCACTCATGCACACGCTTCCAAACGGCTCTAAACAAGTTTCAATTTACATTTCTCGCACTTTGCGGCGGCCTGTTACGTCTGCGATGAAGATAGATGTGCGCTTGCTAATAAAGCCGTTCCAAATGGCCCGTACATCATCTTTTAAAAGAAAACATCGTTGCCCGTAAGTTGCATTTAGCCTTTACACCGGAATTATGACAACGTCTAGGTGCCCTATAAATTTCCGCAACATTATTGTCAACAGTAAACCCGACAACTAACCCATTTTTCATAGCAAGTAAGAACCTGACGACACGAAAAATACCCGCCGCACTTAACGTTCAGAGAAGATCCGCACGCAAAAAGTGGGAAATTATTTAACTTTCAATTACCATTTTAATATTGGGAATAGAATGGCGGTTATATTGTCTTTATAAAATTCAAAAGATTTCATAGCGAGACCGTTAAGCTAAGAAATTTCCGCGAGAAAAACACTGAAAATTGTAAGCAGCAATTTTATGTGCGACAGCTGTATATTCTCTTTATGACTACAGCAAATGTTTTTACAATCTTATCGCAAGGAAACAATAAAATGGGAACATATCTCACCGAGTTTTATGAACTTCTTTGTTAGTCATCCGAATTATTGTAAACAACGGATAGATTCTGGTCTCGACGTAATCCTCTTTTAAGAAAATGACGTTAGGCAGAAACAAATTTCATCCCAAAGTATGTACATATATTATAAATTCTTTTGTTAAACATTCAAGAAGCCAACGGACTTACCCCGGCATTCGTTCTTTCAAAGCGGAAAAATGAAAAAATGATTCGTTGTCAGGAAAATAATTATAAATTAGAATTTTTTAAATTTTATAGAACTAATGCCTGAAGGAGCTAGTTCTAGTCGTAATCTGCTTCTATATTAGGTAAGGTAGTTAATTGGTCAGCCCCTTCAGAAGGAAGTGGTGGTCTCCAACAAAACTCGCGTGTCATACACGATCATAACTTAACCGAGATGGCAAAGATACTGAGGAAAAACGCTAATGTATATCCTCACTAGGAGCGTAGGTACATCCCATCCAAACTAATTATTTCGGAAATTCCCAAATTGTGAATCCAACCACCAGAGATCAATATATTCGGAAGATGCGGCAATTAGAATTCCATGCGTTCTACAACACGCGTTCAGCTATTTATTTAATTGACGTGTACCTTGATACGGCTTACGAAGGAAAAAGAAAGCTGAGAATCGCCATCCACAAATCAAGGCGTTGCCAATCTGCACGGCAAAATTGCGTGGTTAAATTCCATCAATAGATGAAGCCATCTATCAAATCGTTTCAAAAGTTACGGAGGTTCTTCAACAAGTAATAAACCATAAACAATAATGCTTCGTAATGAGAAAATAAATCGTTAAACTGGACTTTCTAGTAATGGTAAATTTCTATTAGAAAATAAATCAGGGCTTGCTCACATTTTGGAAGACACTGTAAGCATAAATGTGCATGCCTTGAATGAAGTAATTACTATGACACTAAGGATGACTCAGGCCAGACTAAGCTGAAAGTAATCGAGAAGTTGGTGGGAAATGTTCTAAGAAACCATCGAAGTACTTAACATGAAAAGAAATACATCGGCCTATTTATCTAATAAAGAGAATGAAGAAAAAATCAATTAAGCCAAATCGTAGGGAGTTCAATAAGGAAACAATACGATTACAGATAGAGAGATAATTAACACTTTGCGGTGAGAACGGTTTCTCTGCGAGTGATTTTCTCCTTTTAATCCTAGAGTTTTTTCATTATGATAATGAGCCGTCACTGTCGTAACGTTTCCCGAAGTAAACGAATAAAAGTTTGTTAAAACGTTTAGAAAAAATCTGAGGATAATGGCTATTGCGTTTTAAGTTAAAAATTTGAAATGTGACACACACATATCGCGGTTTTGTGTCAGATCCACAAAACTAAAAGCACTTTAACTGCATGTTGCGAGGAAATGTAGAAAAGTTTCGAGTCGTATATATGTAGTAAGTTGTAGAATGCAACATCGAGTCAAAAGCACTGATAAAATTGAAGTTCTTTGAAATAATAGAATAAAGGAGTGTTTTTATTACAAAAAGGTGAAACCTGCTTTTTTGGGCGACTGCAAAAGGCAAGCTCGTTTTGTCGTATAATATTACTTTGTTCTAGTTATAATTACGTAAGGTACCGCTTCAAATTCCACCAATTCAGAATTTAAAACATTCTTTCTATGAAATTTAATTACGGCTTTGTTACTTTAGATACGATTTAGTTAGATCGAAATTCAATTAGCGAACACATCAATCAAAAACCTTACTTTATTATTACCGTTCTGTTATATTTAATAATAACGCTATAGTGATCTAATTCAAAAATTTAAAACCTCGTTCTTATATGTAATTTGTTCTTGTTCTATTATTTTTCAAAAAAAAAATTCAAAACTAATTATTACTTAGATTTTTTGTCCACAAATTAGACATGTTGAGATCTCAAATGAAAATTGACTTTGAGCACTGTAATTTAAATGAAAAGGGTTACAATAAAGTTACCAGTTAAGATATATTAGTTGTGTGTGAGACATACGGATTTCATTGTTCTGTTTGTTTTTCCTAATCTACTTACACATTATGGCAGTTTATAAGGTTAGTATAAGAGCAACTCTTATACAATAACATACAGCGTTCCCTGGTAGTGGTTACCTATATTGAGAACAGAGCAGAGTATAAATAGTGCTTAGTACTCGTGAATAAACTGCACATTTCTCATCCTCTCAATTTAAACAAAATTCAAACACCATTAATCGCGCAATATTAAGTTAATCCCAGTTAATTACCTGTCAACGTTTTTTATTGGAATTGGAGAGTTCTCACAAAGCGCTGGATTTGGAGGAATAAGAATTTAACATCTTGAATGAATTCCTAGAACTTCCCCATTTAACAATTTCACTGGATTTACTCCGCAAGTGCTCCACCCGATACCCAATCCTGCAAGTGGGTGTACTGCAATCGTAATCCAGTGATGGAGCGATTTGTGAATAAATTATGGAGGAGAATAGTTACTCCTGATAGATATATGTGTCACAAAACCCGAAATTTGCCGATTTTGTTTTGGTTTTTATTTTTATTTATTTCAACAGATACAAAAAAACATTATTTGAGAGCGGCAAGACAGCGTTGAAAGATTTACAATACAATTCCATTTTCCAGGGCACCACGTTGTCTGCAGGAGGAAACGCCAGGTACTGCAATTAATATTATTTAGTGCGCGGCTTTCGTGGAATCAAGTACCAGTGCATTGATTGGTAAGCTACGATCCACTTCCTTATAGTTTTCCTTTTATTTTGTTTGCGTTGTAGCCCTCTCCTATTGTAGTCACTGTATAGTTCATAATTTTGCGTAGTAGCTGTTGTTTACCTAACTGTTATTTAAACTAATTGATTTTGAAGGCTAAATTCAAAGTTAATTTAGGCTACGGAGGGTTAGTTTAATCGTATTTTGCAATTTATTACTATTTTTGGAAAGCACGCGTTTGTTTTAAAGACTTTCAAAACTGCCGAATGGTTAATTTCAAATAAATTATGTTTAAATGCGAATAAGATAGTAAATGTTACGTTTTCATTGTGTAAATAGTTTCTGGGTTGACACTTAGACACTACAAACTAACATGGCTCAACCATGGAGAGAAAATCAAAGAAATTAATTCGAAGTTTTCCTGTTACGTGCTGCGTCGAGTAACGTATTTACATAGTCTGAGAACAATATATTTCACGTTAATTCAGCCCCACATCTCGTGTGGCACTTTGATATAGGGACATTCCAGTACCGCTAATAGAATTTTCGGGCTGCAAAGGAGAGTCATTCGGATGATTAATAATCTTAACTATAGAGAGACAGAAAAAATAAACATTAAGATCTATATTCGCATATTGAAATTGCCGGTATCACTTCCGGTTTGGCCGGAAGTAGGTACTTTGGTTTTTCAAATGAAATGCCTATGTTTTTTTTAACATATTTGGAAAGAGCAATCGATTTGATATGCGTTTTATGTTGTTGCTCTTTTCAAATGGATTAAACATAGGTATTGCATTTGAAAAACAAAAGTTGCATCGATTTCCGGTTAAACCGGAAGTGCTACCGGAAGATTCAATATGCGATCGGATAGATCGTACTGTCACCTATTATTATCTATATACTGGAAGGTCCAATGTATATAACAGTAAACAAGCAAACATTGTCAAATTTGAGAAACGCTCTACGCGACCTAGCTATGAGACCCGTAATAATGAAAACGTAATCCTACCTTTTTTCAGGCTTGATAGCACTACATTTTCTTGCAATCATTGCATACAAAAATCCTTGTCAAATTAAACACCTGGATTTATTCCAATTTTAGATCCGCCATAGAAACTACTTGACAGGGAACACCTTTTACAGCATCAAGGAATTTTTATTAAATGATTTTTCTAACGTTGGTGACACTACATGATGTTCCAAATTCGAGAGTGGCCATTGACATCTCACAACCGTAGGAGATTCTTCTGTATTTCGAGCGAAGGGTGACACGCGCATAGACCTTCCTTTTGGGCACTTTGTACTGCCTCCATGATTAGAGTCGTCCGCCCAAACATCACTTTAGCCACCCCGCGATTGAGTCAAAACTTACGACATCTCCAGGGCAAGCGGCCTAATCCTGGTCAGGATAAAATATTCCTTTTGGAAGGGCGTGAAACGCTCACAAAGAATGTGGTGAGTCGTTAGGTGTAAGAAGTCGGTTAAATGATGACAAAGTGGCGTATTTTTTGGGCAGAATCTGGACATAACTGGAAAGAACCGAAATTCGCGAATGTCATTCTTATTTTTTTGATTTTGAAATTATTTTTGAAAACAAATGATATTTTTCTCATCGCAATTTTTTCTTCCCTACGAAGTGGCATAGTTAAATCCGACTTCTCTGTATGTTGATACCTTCAGCAACTTTATTTTTTTAAGTACGGATCTGCAATTTTTATTTTGACAGTTCGTTATCCTGAAAAAACACATATACCACTTCCTAGTGGTAGTTAATACTACTATATCACTCTAAAATTGACAATGAGGTCAAATTCTCATAAAAGTATAAGGTGGTTATTGAATAAAATCATTTGTACAGGGTCTTAGCTACATTAAATTTGAAATGGACCAGAAATATTTGAGAGGGTGCAAACAATTGTTGTATTTATCACACAAGCGGTTCCAAAATAAACCGTGGGGAGCGAGTACCCCCAGGGATAGAAGACGCTGGGAAATTCAGAAATATTATAACTGTTGCGTTTATTTTAAAACCCGTACTGAAAGACAGGACGAGTTTATTTTCAATTAAAACGCCCAATGAGCATTCATCCAAAAAGATAAACTAGTGCAGATACAGATGTAATGGGCAAACACAGGTTAAATTAACTGGTAAGCTGAAGCTTTAAATGAAAAAAGAAAATGATAAAAAAATGCATCTTTAAGAATTATTTGTGGTATAGGTTATAGATCTCGCCTTTTTTCAAAAGTCGTCATTATTACACCTTAGCGAAAGTACTATACATTTTGATTTTGAGAGCAATTACCATTATTTTTACTTAACTATTTTAATAAATAATACATTAAAATGTAATTAGCGGATTCCACAAATTGACATCTCCATTATTGATTGTTGAATGTTTATTACTATAAAATATGTAAGCATAAATTTACGAATGTAGCGGCAACTGGCGGCAACATGGATGTGATGTGGGTGGAATGGACGGACTCGAGCGCCACCAAGGGATGCGGCCTTGTCTCTGGTCAAGGGATCTCACAAATATATGGCGGCGACTGGCCAAAAATCTAAAAGCAGAATTACGGCACACGGTAAAAGCAGTATCAAACTCTTACCTTTAGAATTTAAACGGTACGGTGATTAAGAATTAAATCGTTCAAAAAATGGACCCCAGCGACTCGAGAAATGCCGAAAAGATCCGTCGAAATCTTATACAAATTCCTAAAATACGTAGAGGAAATGTCGGAAATTCCACTCATGTCATAATCTGATGCTGTTCTGCAACTCATTCAATTAGCAACGGTTAATTATACTTAACCAAATGGGCCAGATGAAAATTTTAAAATCACACTTCTAATCGACCCCCATTGTCTCCAAGAACTTCTCAGGTCAAGCAAAAGGTCTCTTATCAAACTGATACCGGCGTAAACCTGCATGGCATTGCAGTTTTAATGCTCGTTTTCATATTAGAACTAAAACCTGGGAGTTGAAATCTAAAATATTAGTATGCCTATGGGAACCGATCTGCAAACGAAACAATTAAATACGGCCTCTTGTTTTCCTTATAGGGCGACTCTACAAATTAAACCACTACTTTCTATTTCCTAAAACTCCTAAAACATAAATAAACATTTTCGGAGTAATAGTCTTCGTAACGAAGCGCTTCGAACTTCAATCACATCCAGATACCGGGCGTTTAGTAAAGCTCTCTCGAAATTCCTCCATGCACCGGCTAGCTGAATACAGGGAGATCAATAATCGTATGCTGCGCCGCTCTTATAAAATATCAGATTAGTAATCATTTGCCGCAACCAGGTATATGTGTGTACCAATACAAAACAAAAACATAACCTATAATGCCGATTTGTGATTCTTAACTTTCGTCCATTTCAAAACGGCTTTTTTCAAGTCTACCAGTTTCTTTCGAATATTTACAAGGTGGGTAAATTACTTATAAATTATAAACAAACGTTTTTTTTAGTTGTAGCGTGTAAAAGGTAATAAGTTTACTCCGACATGCCTTTTACTTTAGAAGAGAATAAGATGCATTTGCAGTCCTGTTTCCGTAATGGGACTAAAGACGAAAATTGAGTTTGGCAGTACTCGATACGTTTGTATATATAGGAGTTTCGAGAAACCTCTTGAGCAAATTCCGAAAAAGCCGCTACGACAAACGGGTATCTTATACGAAACGTGTCGCACTACTGTCTGGAGAAAGTTTTACTTTTATCCTTTAAAGTAACTGTGTTACAAGAACTCATAGCCCTCTAAATTATTGCATGCAATTGGTTTAATGCAAATTTACGAGATTGCAACGTATTCGGAACCATTTACACACCATTGCCGAATTACGAGCAGGTATACAAGCTGCCGTTTGAAACATTATTACATTACGCAACTGTAGTTACATTCCGTCTTCGAAAACATGAAGAAAAGAGTGGATCCCTGTCTTAATAATGGTGGCGAGCACTTCGAACAGTTGTTATAGTGTGCATGTAATTTACCCAATTACTTCGATATTAACGAGTTGTAAAAGAAATAAAATCGTTTCAATTTTTGTAGTAATTAGCTATTTGTGTAGTTTCACATAATTTGGAAACTCACAAGGTGCTTAAATCGTTGATTTAGCTTAAATATGGTTAAACGTCAAAAGTTTACTTTGATTTGAAGTTTAAGGTTATGTTTTAGTATTGGTGCACCACGCCTGTTGCGGCAAATGATTACTAACGTCATAATTTATTGAAGCGGCGCAGCAACTCATTATTGATCGCACTGTACTTCCAAACTTCTAATTACGGAAATAGGACTGCAAAAGCAGCTTATTTTCTACAAATGTTCAAGGGATGTCACGGTTGCAGAAAATTACAATCTAA
The DNA here is from genome assembly GCF_008802855.1 of Photinus pyralis. Taxonomy (NCBI): domain Eukaryota; kingdom Metazoa; phylum Arthropoda; class Insecta; order Coleoptera; family Lampyridae; genus Photinus; species Photinus pyralis. Next base: position 42,634,528 of record NW_022170249.1, read on the forward strand.
AACGATAAAACATGAATTTTTTGGTTTAAAATGTAATTCACCCACCTTGTGCAAATTGGTAGCTTTGACAAAGGCTGCTTTGTAAAACGAAAAGATGATGTAGACAAATGGTTGTGGAAATAAATGGATCAAACGGGACAAGAGGATTAGATTTGGAGGATATGTTTAGTATTGGTTCAGCATCACACGCGTTGCGGCAAACGGATACAAAAATCATGTGCCATAAGAGCGGTACAGGCAATGATTAATGATCGCATTGTACAAAAATGAACAAATGATACATCTAATACCCAAAGATGAATAAATAAATTAAATAAGAAATAATCTTAAAGGTGTAAGTACAAATAAAACCAATGCCAGAAAAAGGCGTAACTTGTACGAAAGCAATTTAAAAATAAACAGGAGAGAGGGGTGCAATGCTTTGCTAATGAAATTACAATCAAGACCAATAATTCCAAAGTATTTTATTTACCGGATGCGTTTCGTACTTTTATGAAAAGTATAACATGAAGTCATCCGTCGACGATGACACCAAATTTTTTTTGCTTTATCAACCTTTGTCGTATTTATTATTACCCATGGAAATTAATTTCGTTATGCTGTATAGGAATGGAATACAAAATAATTTCAAAATTAAACGTTATTTTCGATGAAACTGATACGCACGCACTCGTGTGTACCAACCCTACAGATCAAAATAAAGAAATTTATTACCTCAAGAATTAATTGCTGTTGTCGTATATTGCAATTTTTAAACCTGATCCTCTGATCTGAAATGCAATTTATGGATTTCGTGATTGATAAATACTGCACACCCGATAAGCCGTTATTTCTTGGAAGCTTACCTTTTTGGTTCGGGAAGGTGCCACTAAGTTTGCAAGTGGCGGTAGTGATATCATCTGGCGTGAACTTCATCAATTCTCCAAAAATGAGGAATGTTTCTTGATTGTAGTGCATGACTCTAAATTGCAATGGAATCGTGCTAATCACGTCCCTGAACTCGACAGTATCTTTCAACAATCTTATTGGTGAATGGTAACGGATAGGAATCTGAAGTTACTGGACACTGTACTCTTTAGCCAAAAGACATCAAACTACACGGGGAGTGTAAAAATGAAATTAAATAAGTGAATAAGAAATTGGCGATAGAACCAAAACAGCTTTTTGAAAGCAGTCCAATACATATATGCATATTTTAAGAGTTCGCAAAGGTGCACTTTACCAAATAAGAACGTGTACGTGTAATATGAAAGCAGCAAACTTTGTAAATACGACACTTCAGAACCGTCGAATGTTACTGAATCAGATTGTCAACGTCAATACCCCCAACGTAGAAGACATTTCAAAAGATTTGTAAGTAAATACTTTATTGTACAGTTTGATGAAATGAACTACATTACGACATTTGACAATTTTATTATAAAAAGAAACCGCGAAATCTGTAATAGAATATTTCAGTGAAATTAATTTAATCACTCGTACGCTGTTGAAGCACTAGTAAGGATTAGGCGAATGTAATTGTTAATTGAATCTGGCGTAAATGTAGTGATTCATTTTTAAGTATCTTAGAGATTTTCTAATTAAGATCACGTTAATTTCATTAAAATATATATTTCAAGAGTAAACTGCAGCGTGGGAGACAGAAAAGTAAAAGAATGAACTCCTTTATAGCACAGTAGGAGCTTTTTAAAAACGATTTAGCATAAAACACCAAATTCAGTTATGCTACACTCTGGATTTGAAAGCTCAGCAAGCGCATGCTGCCCTGGACCAGCAAAGGCTTAGAGCTTTCTCGCTATGCAGCGTCAGTGCTCACAAAACCGCGCTTCAAGCCGTTTCACAATAAAAGACAGCGATATATTTGCGTGTGCGAATTTTAATATTGGCGTGCAGGGGGTAATTATCGTAATTGTTGTGAACTGCGCGACGTTGCCCGGGTTTAATATTGGACACTTGTCAACTTATGGCCGCGTTCAAATATCAGATAATCTTCAAGCAAAGACAATAAGAAAAGTTCCCGAACGCGCTTCTGCCATTGACGCGAGACGATTAATTGCAAATATTAAGTACGATTTGAGTGTGTCAATAGTTGTAGGTGGCACTTAGCACATTACAATTAATTTGTGCTCGTGAAACATTAATTAAAATAATTAATTCCTCGTTTGTCTTTGGTTACACTTCAAAATCCAAGATGCTAAGTACTGGCTTGTTCTTCCTAAAACAAATTTAATAATTCATTCTAGTTGGAAAACCTCTTTTATCAGCTTTATCATTCCCCCTCTTTTTCAAAAATACATTTAGTCAAGCCATATAAACGTGCTTCGTTTACGTAATTATCCAGCCAATTCCTCTAAGTAAATTTACACATTCTATGCGAATGCAGTAGATTTTAAAGGTTCCAATTTAGGATCCCTAATGTTATTGGACGGTCTGTTGTGCAAACAAACTTTTGGCAACATCCGTCATATAAATCTATCCGGGTAATTCCTGCTTTATTTTTCGGGTTTTTTAATCAGCTTAATGCAGTCTGAAGATTAAAATAGAACTATTTAAAATTTATTAAAACCTTTTTTAACGCGTTTTGCTCGCTACGTGTATAATTTATGGATAAAAACGGATTACGCTTTCGTCTCGACACGAAAGCTTACACCTGAGTGGTAAAGTGCATAATTTAATGTGTAAGTAAATTTTTTTTGTGTGAGAGTGTCGGCGAGAAGACCATATTTTATATAACGGTTATATACAGTGACATCCTCTTGCAATAATGGAAAAATATCTGATTTTCATCGCGTGGATTCTATACAGCAGCACATTAGGTGAGTTTGATGTTAAAGTAACGTAAAATTACTTTTCCACATAACGTGGGACAACCCTCGGAATACAATCGACATTCTTAAAGAAAACGAATTATACATTTCGGCTATGGCACGATGATATTTTATTGACGCCCCACCTTTTAAATCAACAAAATCAGCGAAATAAATTTAATTTATATACGACAATGCCAAAAATGAAAAGGTGTCTTAGATTTCCTACTTGATTACAAACGAGATCTTAGAGGAATTTTGTTTTCACACATTTTTTTTATCATTCTACTTTGTTCCTTTAACATCCTAATTATACCGACATTATTATTAAATTCGTTTCTGCTTGGCTTCATTCAATTTTAATGCCGAGTACTTAAGATTATTGCCGTTCCTCTTACTTTCCTTCCATACTTTTATACTATTACGTTATTTGGCACTGACTGGTAATGGCTATGCACAAATAAGCTTTTACTAATTCCACCGATATTATTCAATTTATATCTTTGTGGACGAGTAGACTGACAATTTATATGGTAAATGGTAGTGACTACTTTCAATCTCGTTAGCTCACGACATGGTTTTTTCGAGAAAAATGTAAGAGCTTTTAGTAACCGCATCTTTTGTGGAAAACTGGAGATAATTTCTAATTGATGTATGCCTCCAGAATCTAAATTTCATACTTGGTAATTACACGTTTTGAAATACAATGAAAGTAGAATGGCAAATACGGAGATTAATTATTATAATAGGAGAAGGAATGACAATTATTACTTTCTGAAAGCAGTGAAATTTCAACATACCTACCTACGAAATGGTATAGAGACTAAATTATGAGACGCGAGGTAGAGAATTATACAAGAACAAAAAGTAGCGAGCTACTATCGTTGACAAAAAGTGTGACGGAATATGTTCACAAATTTATAGTGTATTAACTACTTATTCTCCTTTCTTTCCTTCCAGCTTTTCGTAGCGTCTAATTGCTTCGGGTCTTATATTTTTCATCGCGCTTTTTATTAGGTAAAGCTCGCAAAATAAAGATAGGACAAAGAAATTTAATCTTTAGGAAGCATTATGCTAGCGGTTGAAATCTTATCTGCCTTTGGGTGGGATGAATGGACATATTAGTTCGAAGGATAAAAATTTGTCTTCGCGCTTTAAATTACCCTTGTTGGGCTTCCAAATTAGTAGGTATTGTATGAGGTTACCGAGCTTTGATTCGTCTACATTACATACAGGGTGATTCCTATAGTACCTGCCACCGTTTGGGAGCGTGTAGGTGGTGCGTAGGGGAGTATTTTGATATAGGACACTTGGGGGCGGAAATCTAAAATAAGGGTGCCAGAGCCAAATTTACCTTCTGGAATTTCGCGCCTGTAGGTAGGCAACCCAACCGGCGGGCGGTGCACACGGAGCGATCTCAGGCGGCGATGTGTGGCTGACACTTGATCAGAATTTTGTTTAAACCCACGAAATCCCGTCTGCAACGACGCGTATCAAGTGAATAAACACTATGGCAATAGTATAATAATAGTTGGCTAGATGTAGGAAGTGCATTGAGAACAACGGTGGCCACGTTGAACACTTGTAAACGTTATTGCTTTTGACTGTCGTTTTTCCTCCTTCCCTCCCATGTCGCTTCCTCGCGCTAACTCGCTCTGCATCGCTCCGCGCGAAACGTCGGTCGGTTGGGTTGCCTACATACAGGCGTGAAATTCCAGAAGATAAATTTGGTTCTGGCGCCCTTATTTTAGATTTCCGACCCGAAGTGTCCTATATCAAAATACTCCCCTAGACACCCCCTATACGCTCCCAAACGGTGGCAGGTACTATAGGAATCACCCTGTATAGGTTGACTTGACTAGAGTTAAAAAAAGAAACGTCAACATGTTTGCTTTTTCCGACGTCCTTGACTACAGGGTCAGTGGTGGCTTTCCGGGACTCTTCAGGTATAGATGATGACAATTTAGGATCGGTAAAATGTAGGAATGGAACGGAAGGAATGCGAGGAGTTAAGCACCAGAAAAACATGTACACTTGACGTTCTCATATAATTTTAATTGAACTTAGATTCACTCGGGAATGCATTCCTCCGCATAGCTAATTAATTTGAAATTAGCCAAACAAATTTATGTTATTATTATATTAAGTCTTGGAATATTTACGGTCTACAATTTTAACATTTAATGTGGTGATACATTCAGAAATGTTCTGCAAACCAGTGTTAAACTACTTGATATAAAATAATTAATTTAGATTAATTCACAATATCCTCGCGCTTGCTACCTTTTAAAATAACAAAAAGAAAATCAAAAAGGAGGATCTCCAAGCCATCTTTGCAACGTATGAATGTCGTCGAGTTTAAAACTTCTTTTCAACTGAAATTGTATTGATTATGGTATAAGAAACAAAAATAAATACCGAAACAGCCAGAGGATATCCATTTTATGTAATACCATACAGATTGGGCCTGTGGCGTATCGAATGCCGAAAAGGGGAGAATACGAGAGGGGGTGATGGCGTTAGGTTCCAAAGGATCAGCACATAAACGACACAGCGGTCGTGAATTTAATAGTGCTTTCACCTGCATCAGAAAGGTAGCAAACTTCTCGCAATGAGGATTGATTCCCTATGACAAAATTGATATGACTTTTGACTGATCTGGTTTTCCCAGGGTTTTCCACACCCATATGTGGCGCAGCTGAGTAACTGACTCAAAACATACAGAAAGCGAGGTATCACGGTTGTTACAAAATGTGCTTACCGCCACTTTCAAGCCATCGCATTCAACCGCTTCACTTTTTTTTGTGGCATTTCCATCAACATTTTAGAATCAACATCTCTAAAGAATAATCCAGGTAGTGTCGTCACAATTTACCATGAGTCAGGCGAGAGCTTCTCCAGTGATGATGATAAGCCACTGGCTAATATTCTTCAAGATTGTGTTTCACCAGACATGATTCAACTATATCCAAAAGCAAGGGTAGGGAGGCCTACGAAAACTGCAAACACAGGTAAAACTGCCATCTTAACGAGCACACCTTACAAGGATGAAGTGAATGCCAGCATAGAGACCAAACGGCGTAAAGTGTCAACCTGTAAATTGTGATTCTGTGACAGGAATAGTACATTATATACCGCGGGACTGAAGTAGTACTTTTAATCCCGAGGGTAAAGTTTATGGCCCGACCGTAGGGATAATAATAATAAATAATGATAACCATTTCCACAATCACGCTAATTGTCCACCAAATTCTTACAATGCCAACATTTTTGTCGTGAAAAAAAAAGTAATTCATTTCCATAGAACTTGGAGAAATCAATTCTGCATCATTTGAAATAATTTTGTCGACAGTAAACGGCACATATCATCTGTATTTTTGCCAAAAGGGAAATATTTTTCATCCATTCAGATTCTATTACATACTGCGTACTCTGCGACCTGCGTCCTTGCCTGCATAGTATCTACCCCTACATTTCATTGAGGGAGTTATTGATGATGCAAGTTAATTCCATTTAAGTGCAATTGGACGTTTAATTTACATTTCCATAAATAATTCTTATTTTATGTGCGTTCATTAGTCACTGCGTATAATCATTGGATCTCTGGAAATTCGAAAGGGAAAACGCTTTAATAATATCCCATTATAAAGAATTAATTGAAAATTTGACACGCAGGAAGGCGAAGATACAATATAATGCGCTGTGTTGTTATAACCCGACGACACAATATCATTCCCTCATCTTATTACTGAATGTTAATTCCAAGGCAAAGATTTAGGAATTATTCATTTCAAGTAAATGTAATTATGCAAATATTAAAGTTTAGCTAAAGGTTGACGTAAACTTCTAAAGATTATAATTTGGTAGTATAATTCTCATTCCCTTCTTATGTTCTGCTTGATGATGAATTTTGCTTTGCTTGGATCCGTTCGTTTTGACAATATAAAGTAACATATTTCACAACCGATTTTATTACTTGTTTACACCAGAGCACTGGCACACGAAAACTGAATTAAAGGCCACTCCGTCCATAATACCGCGCTTTACAAATATTCTTTTGTTAATAAGCGGCCCAAAATTCCGCCAATGAGGATTAACGTAATGCACGTTTTAAACGCTTTTACAATTTAATGTATGCAAAAAAGTCGAACTCATTCAGTAAAACTCCAAAAGGGTTTCTAATGAACACGTAAAACGCATAAAGATACGTTAAAATGGTCGGTCAATTTTTTTTTCAAATTTTAACGCTATTCAATTCCGTTTCGTGTGCGTGTTGGGGTATAGTTCAAATTACATTTCGCAATTATGTTGGACAATATTACTTAGCACTTTATATAAAATACCACGTTTTTTGGTCGTTCGGTAATCCACGAACGGTTTTTTCCCCTATTAGCATATACCCAAAACCGAAAGCCAATATTTTCAACTGTTACTAAATTACATTTTAAAACCAATATTTTCTTTGTATTGTTTTATTGATCGTCAACATTTTGATTAGTTCATATTTTAATTATAACCTAAATGTGGTAAACAACCGAACACTGCTACTGTTTTGCTATTCCGATATGAAATACCGTCCCGATGTGATCAACATTTCCATTTTGATGAGCCGGTGTAATATATCGAAGAAAAATGCAACCTTTTCATAACAGAAAATTCGGGCTGTATTTATTTATAAATAATAAAATGAGTGATTTCAATAAGAAGATACTTTCATAAATTTTCCAGATAATAACCAAATTGATCCAGCTGGCTTCTATGAACCTGGTAAAAGCCCTTCTTAATTGAACACGTGTTTCAGGTTAAACCTGATATTCAGGCTCATTCCCTCTTTAGTTACTGGTCTTTTTACAATAAATAATTTCGGGATCCAGTTATCTGAACATATCGCTGCTGTAAAGTTTCTCCCAACATAGCATGTGGTCATATATAGGAACAGGTTCCGGTTATTGTTTTGTACCTTAGTGTTATAATCTTGATATTACTTAGATACGGAATTGGTGACTTTAATATTTTGTTATTGAAATTAAATAATTATATACATAATTATATACATTATATGTTAGTTATTGCTCATTATTCAGACAAGAAGTGAGAACCCCCTAGTGCCGGAGCTTTGCAACCTCGTATGGTCCTTCATTTTTATTTTATTTTTAGTCTCATTTTGGCACGATTCTGTGCCCACCCTATACGGGTTTGCATTCGCTCTGGATTATTTAACTAAGACACCTACTCTTCCCTGACTAGCACATTTGAGGAACATATTGCTGTGGCCCCACGTTGGGCGCCAATTAAAAATGCTGTGGCCCCACGTTGGGCGCCAATTAAAAATGCTGTGTGCACCGGTCCGTAGGCCAAAAAGACCGTACACAAAACACCTAAACAAACCTAGCTAGCTCAAACCTTTATCCTTCTCGGAACAAAACTTCTCCCCAGCACAGAGGAGGAATTCGACACTTTTCTCAGTTAAACCATTAACTTCTACCAGATAGTGGGTTAGACCAAATACCTCAAATTCCAATTTGAACTTATGAATTTTAAATAAATAAAATGGACCTTGGGCAAGCATCCAAAGAAAACATTAAATTAAAGGAAATGAAATCGTTCGAAAGACAAACACAGAAATTAATGTCAGAATTACAAATTTCAGTTTTAATGGTTACACACAATAAAAAAAAACAACAAGAAAGACAAACAATTATTACAAAGAAAACTAAAATTAAAACTTATTTACTTACATTAGGTACATGTCCAGAACTGCTAATCCAAATACGATACACAAAAACAACAACTTTCAAAATAAACGAAAACACTTAAGTCGGCGCCGTCCACACCTTACTAACGCACTTTAATGAAGGATCAAACTTCCAAAAATGCCGCAATCCAAACTTGCCGCAAACTCGACTTGTTACTCCGTACAACGGAAACTCTACTAACTTCCAAAGCTGGTTGGCTTCAACACAATACAAACTACGGCGGTAACTCGCCGAAGCGAAATAAACAATCTTCACTCAACTCAAAAACTGCCCTGACTGGCAACAAAACTGACGATTAAAACTTCAAAACTCCAAGACAAAACTTCAAACTTCTGCAGACGTGGATCTGCTCTCAACTTGGCAAAAGGCGATTTAAATTTCAAAGAAACGTAGTTCTGCCTTGACTGTGGAAAAAAGCCGAATAACTTCTTCGAAGAAACGTAGTTCTGCGTTCAACGTGGCAAAAAGCCCTTCCTCTTCTCCGTCCGTTCTATTTAAGGTGGAAACCCTTCTTCCAAAATTACAAATTAAAATAGCCAATGATAGGCAGTTGACAACAGAAAATTTCCCCCCTAACGTACGTTAAACTAGAGGTAGAAAATTATTTTTATAATCAATTTTTAACCGACATTAAGAGATAACACAAAACTTAAAATTCTAGGAAAAATAAAATCTTCTTTCTTTTAAATACAATGAAAAGGCGATAAATAACATCCACCTGTCAATTAAATTAAGCGTTTACAATGATAACAGAATAAAAGCGATATAAAATTCTCAGAAATCTACCTTAAATAAAATTAAAGATGAGATTAAAATGTCAACAAATACACACCTTGACCTCTTTCTCGTAACAATAATTTCTGTTGAAGTACTTAACCAACGACACAAAACAAAAATTTAAATTATGAAAATTAATTACATAGAAAATAGGAAACCGCCCTTGTTCATCCTAGTTTTGAATCGCAAAATTTCGTCCTGCCAGACGAAATATCACAGCAATATCAACCCTTTAAAGGAAGTCTATTTTAAACTCAAGCATGACAAAAAATCTAAATTTTGTCGCCACAGTCTTTTATATTTAAGGTTTATGGTACACAAAGATGGATTAAGAACTGACCACAAATTGCGCACGAACAAAATTTTGAATATTTTCTCTCTTAGAGATTAATCTAATTTTTAGAACATAACTTGTGCCGTTTGAAATTTTTTTAATTACGTTAGATTCATGCTGACGGTATGCTTCGAAAATGCTTTAAAAAAATTGCTATTGCGCAAAATTTTTAGATACTTTTTGTCTTGGGGATGGACGTAACTTAACCTATGATTTTTGCAATTTTACTAAATTACATTAGACGTCTACAAAACATTCATGCCGACAGTATGCTTGGGAAACACTAAAAAAAGTACAATCGTACAGAATGCCCAAATATTTTTGATCTTGACGTCTGGTGTTAAAAATGGTGTTAATTTTAATGTCAGTTATTTCTTTTGCTTTAGGTACCCATTTTGATAACCTTTTAGATTTAGAATTTCTGTGCCTATCTTCGCTGCTAAAGTATCACTATCTAATAATACTTAATATAAATGACGCAAACTAAAATTAATTTTCTTTTAAAAATAGAATTATATTGTTTTCTAGTTATACACCGAATTAGCCGTAGTTTTAAGTACCCGATATTCCTTCTTCACCATTCACGATCCCTTTTTTAGATTTAATTGGTAATGTACCTAACGTTGCACTTTAATCTGCTAGATATAGTCAAGTTTTCTTATTTATTTCTCGGATATTACCTACTGTAACCTAACCGCTTATCGTTCATACCCTGACATTCGAACATATGCAATGAGATAACGAATAACATTTGCTATACCTTCTTTTGTGCGAAATTTACGAAATTTGCGTTTAGTTAAGTGGAACAGAAATCTGTACCCACATGCATAGAGCGAGATATTTAACATCATGCATCTCCGTTTACATTTGAGTAAACATAATTTTCGACATTCAAATGGAGCAATCAGAATCTGTCTTCACGCTTCATTCCTTTTTTTAATATTTGCATTTAGATGAAAAGGGTATACAAACGGTATGCTGGTTATCACGGTCGGTAGGGGAAAGCGCTTCCTTGTTTGAGAAAAAAACGTGAAACGCAATTAACAGTCGTTTCCGCAACAGGAACGACAACACTTTTATTTGAACTTGGATAATTTCCTCTTAATGGACTCTAATCTTATTTATTAGCATTCGTAATTTTTAAATTAAACATTTTAAAAGCTAAAAACATATTCTGTTTAGGAGATACGACGATCGTTTTCACCTATTTAACCAAGAGTGGTCTTTCACGACCATTTCCATGTCGAAAAATGCTAGTATTTTAGAGCAACAATCATATTTTCGGTTTCTCCTACTTGTACAACACTACAATTTGATAATTTGATTTAGGTGTTGCTTTGCAAGCCAGACAAAAGGGAAACGATAACAATGAAATCAGAGAAATTATCAAATTATAATTCTTGTTAAAATATTTTATTCGTATTCAAAGTCTCATAGTCAAATTACCCTTTTAACAACGGCCTCCTATTCTAGTTCAGTGGGGCAGCAAGAAGTAAGTTCATAAATTGTACCTGCGAAAGTTCATTAAAAATAAATTTCACTTCATTGTAATTCTTGGTTCTTATAATGTAATAGCTTCTGCGAGACAAAATGTCTCTGTTCGCCTATCCTTCCATCTGTTCATGTTTTTTGATACTTTATACTAAAAAGTATTATTGGTTTTTTGGCAAAATATCTGATGGTTTTCCAGCATGAAAATAGCGACTCCAAAATAAGACCGGAGTCATTATAGACATTCAGCAATGTGACAGGTGCGGCCGGAAAAGTGACAGGTGCGGCCGGTAAAGTAACAGGTATGGCCGGTAAAGTGACAGGCGGCAGAAAAAGTAGTCTAGTCTGTCTCTGTCATGGAAACTAAAATTTCCTGACACAAAGTAGGCATGAAAATGTAGGTTTCATGACGATTTTGGGTAAAATGAATGAATGTATGAAAAGCACATTCCCGGACTCCAATGCTTGTTTACTTTGTCCGGAAATGTATTGCTTTTACTACTAGATACACAACCTACTATTCCTTATAGCGTGCGCATGCGCATCAAAATAATTAGCAGTCCTATGATTTTTTTAGTTGTCATGCAGGAATGATCTGCAATTGATGTTTTTTTATTTCAAAAAAGGTTACTTTCGTTATTTTCATGTTCAAAAATATCCAGATACTAAAGTTCGTTAAAATCAGATTTTTTTCTCTCTCATTTAGGCGTGCATCCGTTTTTTGTGGTACTAGAAAGGCAAAAACTGGATAGCGCCAGCAAATTCGCTAATTCCATCTTCCCAAATGAGGCATTTTGGATCTAAAGTACAAGATCGCTTGTAGAAAGACGGGGAGTGTAATACCGCTCGAATCGTGGTCTCTCTTTTTCGTGTTGCTGTAGAGGCTAGAGCAATGAGAGGTACCCCAAAAATTGAGTACCATTTTGTGGAGGGTTTTTAGCGAAATCCACCAAAATGACTGTGGGAGCATCAGAAGTGGGTATCGACAAAGGGATCGTGGAAACTCCGGACAAGATCTGACTGATGGTGAAGTCAACACTTCAAACGCGAATTGCGGGTGAATGGGACGTCGGAAATGGGGTTACCGACAAAGGAAGTGTGGTCTGTGTGGCCTCTGACAAGATCTGACTAATTCTGCAGTATACCTGGCTAATGGAATGGAATTTTCCATAGAAATCTTTAAGGTTTATTATTGTTTTTTTGATAGTATTTGGTTGATGGAAATTGAACTCTGATTTTCCAGGCGGGCGGGAAATGAAATTTTGTTCGTGTTTCTAATTAAATGAGTTAGGGTACATTGTAATTCACGGTATAATGATTTAAAAAAAAGGTAGAGGTATAAGGATGGATTATGTACAGACGAGCGGTATGAGCGTAAATGTTTCGTCTATGAGACGATAAAAATACGAGTGTGCGATGCGATGGCTCAGTGATCCAAAAGCGTAGATGAAAGAAGCAATGCCATTCGAGTGTATGTACCGTTTTCGTGATTTACGTGGCATATACGTAGTTATCATCAGCTCGTGTTAAGCGTCTTACCCCCGGGAACGATGTAGAAGCCTAATATGTGTTATTCATCCCAACTCGCTCTCTGAAGGAGTGTTCTTTTTAATAAAAAATGTAATTTTCGTTTCGTAACCTACTGCATCGAGAGCGAGAACTTTCACCTTCGCAATAAATTAAAATTAAACGCAGAAGCGAAACAGTTTTGGTCAAGTTGAACAAAAAAACATTTCGTCTAGTTTCTCTTTATTGTTTTATCCAATTCGAGTTAATTTCTTTATTTGTAGAGTTATAGAAAGAGGGACAAATGACACTTCTGACTTGTCAGTTATTGTGGATTCAGACTATAAGGGGTGTCTCTAAAGAACGCCATGATCAATTAAAATGTCGATTTGTACATACACTTACATCAAACAATTCCGTAAACCCAAATTTTCCCTCTGATCCTTTACAGATATCGTTAAATAACACAGAAACACTTAATGAACAGATCTCGATTTTCAACTCAGTAAATGTCTCGAAGGGTAGGATCATGGAAAACGACAATCTTTTATATATAGATTTCTTTCTTTATTTACTCTAAAATTGAAATGAAATTTAAAAAGTTTACAGTCAAAATAGAATCTCATAAGCAGCTGAGATGACACGCTTTGGTGTAACGTTATTACATCTATCAATAGATGTCACTACCTTTACTAGATTAGAGTTTAGAATTAGATATCAATGCTTAAAAATTTTGCAAAATTGATATCGAAAATCGGACATTCTTACGCCTTGTGCGGATAGTACCTGCATGTTATTTATTTCTAAAGATTTAATTAAAATTACGAAACTCGAATTATATTTGAAAGATTGATTTATATTTAGAAGATTGATTTTTTGGGAAAAAAAGTCATTAGTGCCGTAAGTAATTTTAGTTCTTTCTTGGAGCTTGGCTCCTGGAAGGAAAAAATTAATGGTTGTCAAATAAAACAAAATAATTTGAGAAGTTACCAGTTTCCGTCTTCATTCTGCAGCATAAATTAATTAGCTCTTTACATCTATAAGAAGTCTTCATCTACTGCAATTAAAGTACAGTAGAATTCGTTAGTGATCAAATTCAGCATTTCAAATTTCCGTGGAGCAACACGCGTCGAACGGAAGGCAAATCCCAGACGTCCGTCGGCCAGAAGGCAAATCCAAGGTTAGCCATTTTCAAATTTTCGAGTACTTACCTAAATACCTACATAATTTATTTAAGAAGTACTTACCTTTTTTTGTTTTTTTTTTGCATAATTATAAGTGCATAACAATTATTTAGTTAAATTATTTACAGATTTTGCAGTCCTAAACGAGGACGCGACAAAATACGTTGACCTGCATGAAATTTGGTACCTTGAAACATAAAAATATCAAACCCAAAATTTTTGAAATTGTAAGAGTTAAAGGTATCACATATTATAAAAGGGTGCTGAATTACAGCGTTGAATTTTCAATAAATTGTAAGACAGGTGGTCTGGAAGGAGTTGATGGAATTAACGGTCTTTTTTGTTATACGTCAGTGGACTGTATGTATAATACGACGCAGCGATCTCGTAATTAACTCCAGAAATTGGTCTTGCCCGTCTGTCCGGGGTTTGGATAAGATTCGTTTATCTTAATTAAGGCTACGTGATAAAAATTGAGAATTTACTCATAATTAAGCATTAGCCCCATGGAATTTGTAAAATTTTCAGAAAATTCCTCGGAAAATTCAGCGAGTCATAGTATACACTTCAACTAAACTTTGATTGGCTCTTAACAAATATGGTTTACTTCTAACTTAACTTCTATCTATAGGACTTATGGGCCTAGAAGAGCATCTAAACCATTCGACTAAGCTCGTTGACCGATGAAACTGCATTCGTCTTAGACAAAATAGTACCTACATAATTTGCAAAAAAAATGTTATATAATATATAAATTATTATGATTATAACTGCAGTAATTCATTAATCTGTCAATTATCCTTCAACCCAACTCGACCAAATCTGCTTGATTAATCAATCCATTTGTTCGAATATAAACGCCGAAATAATCGGTTGTTATAATGAGTGATACAGTATAATCGTACAGAAAACAAAACTTCGATAGTTTACGCCTCCATAAAGGATTTGTTTAGTATTGCCGCGGTTTGTTATCTAACAAAATTGACTACCTTAACTACGTGTTAAGAAATAATAAGGCAAATATTATTATACGGCGACTGTTTATGAGGCCATAATTTCCGTCGTGATTACCATTCACGGTCATAGCAGTCACCGGAATTCATCCCTAATGAAATTTTGCCCCTGCACACTCAGTAGTAGGGTTAAATTATTGTTTGTCTAATATCAGAATTGAACTTCAGCACTCTCTAAATTAATTTTATTATAAAATAGTTATTACGGCACACATTCACTGAACTAATTTCTGTTCGTACTATTTTACACGTTCAAAAGCACTTTGTTTCAAATCATAAATTTATAATAATGTATATGTACCTAACTATTACAATTTAACGTTCGTGTGCATTAATGTATTAAATACTGTTGCAATTTATTGTTCATTCGGTGTGTAATTAATATTTTGTTGCCCTAATAAACATTACCAGATTACTTAAATTATAATGGCCCCTTTCTCACTAGATATTCTGTATTCATACCAATACTTACGAGACTAATTGTCTCGAGAGAAAATTGATGACATATTTCATTTCAACCGCTCGTAATTTTCTTCCCGTGTTTTTCGTCAAGAGCGTTGTTGATGAGATATGGTACGAATAATGTCAATTAATAATAAATCATGAATATGAATATTTTAATTGGAAACTAGTACTAATTAGCAGAAGCAAAAGATGGGGGTGTCATTTACTTAATTAATCTCCCGCTTACCGCGCACTTATCGAACAATTAACAAGCGCCCTTTGGTGCATATGAGTACAAGGTAGGATTGAAGAAAGTTTTATACAAAGATGGGAATTGTAAGACCAATTTCCATTGACCTTCTCTTTCTTGTAGATTTGGGTTTTGAAGTCGTACTTGCTTATATAAGCGAGGACTCCATACGCAAAGGCTTGCATTGGCATTTTCCTTGAGATAATTTAATATTTGCTTTAGATCGAATACCTGTTGCAAAATATCTATGGGAAGATCGAACGTTGGTATAACGATGATAATGTCGTCTAGATAAATGAAAAGATATCGTTCCGAAGAGTTGCTCCGTCAGTCGCTACCGAGTTGCTGGGCTGTTCGTAAGACCAAATGGCATTCTTTTAAAATTAAAAGAGTCCAAGGGTCGGGACTGTAAACGCCGTGAATTCCCTTGTCTTGGAATTTGCCAATACGCCGATTTAACTTCTAATGACGTAATAAATTGCGTTGCGAAATTTCGTTAGAATTGATGAAATAAATTGAACTGACTATGCGGCCTTTCGAGTCACGGCATTTAGTTCAATGAGGGGGTTTGAACGTTTTATGATGTCCTTTTCTAACATTTTTGGAATTTCATAATCAATTTGAGCTTGGACTGCTGTTGATACTGGATAGTACCGCTAGTATAGGATCGTACCCTTCTTTTGGTTAGACTCCACTTATCAATCCGAATTCAGTGGCTCTCTTGACCGTTTCTCGAACATGATGGGCAATTACGTAAAGTAACGCACATGGGTTCGCAATGTGGCCAGAATTTTGGCAGTTCCCACAAGTTGTCACTACTTGTCAACATTTAGAAAATAGAAGAAGAGGCAGAAGACACCGGGACAGGCGACCTCTACGCCCGTGGTCAAGAATGTAAAAGTGAA
Source organism: Photinus pyralis (assembly GCF_008802855.1). Lineage (NCBI taxonomy): Eukaryota > Metazoa > Arthropoda > Insecta > Coleoptera > Lampyridae > Photinus > Photinus pyralis. The sequence goes on from NW_022170249.1 coordinate 42,650,995, forward strand.
GAACCGAAAGAACCATGGTTGGTTCGAAGTAAAAATGCAAAGACCTGACTTAAGAAAAATCAATCAGCCACGAGTCCACGACCCAAAACGGGGGCGCAAAAATTTTTAATTTCGACCAAATTTAGTATCTGAAGGTTGTTAAACATGAAAATCACGAATCTTAGTATTTGAAAATTCGAAAAAAAATGACACTTAAATCTTAGTTTCGCACAAAGTTTATTGGTATCAATTTTCTACTATCTTTGGTATTCAGGAGAGTTGTTGAATAACTGAAGGAAACGAAATGGGACATTTGGATATATCCTATTTATCGTCATCCTGAGTCGTTTCTACTCTTTATGTTAAGATATTTCAAGTTAAAAACATTTTGCAGGTGTTTTCTTTGTGCAAAATTTCTTTATCTTTAGAGTTTATTTGTTAGGCATTATTTTTGTATAACATGCACAGGTGTGTGTTAGATAAAACAACAAATAACAACCGATAACATTTTATTTACGTGTTTTAAGTGTTTTTAAAAAAGTGGACGCTAAGAGAGTTGCTACAGAGCTAAGAAAATGGTTAACTGATCTTGGTAATTAACGAATGCACTGAATAGTGAATAGTACGAAACTGTTTAAATTCCAAAATAATAAAGCTGCATACAGTGACAGATTCTTTCAATTTTCGTGTATGAACACTGAATTTGTTTTTGGCAGATTTAATTGGAGACAGTTAGGGTTTAAGTTTACATTTTATATAGCGGTTGTTTTTCTCTACTTGAATCCCAAACCTTTTAATGTCGTTCCTTATGCGAATCGTATCTTCCCTATCACCATGCGAAGCATAACTACCTCGTAAGAATTAGTCATAAAACAAGCAATAAACATAACGTTTCTGCCACAACAGTTGCGGATAAAAATCAAAGATCCATAACGTAAATGAATAGTTACAATGTAACGTAAAGGTAAACATAACTAGCCGTAAAATGGAACGCCACAAGATAAAAAATAATTCAATTTATTAGCCGGAGAAAGTTTTATTAATCTGAAACAGAACATAAACGTTTTATGGCATAGCTATTAAATACCAGGAGTTTTATATTCTTGGTTTAATAAAGTATGCCTTAAGTAGGCATCTAAAATTTTAACGAATATTTTTATTTCCTGCGATAATAAATTTCAATTAAGGGTGTATAGTAGTAGTTCAACTTGGAGATGAAGAAACTTTTTAATTGGCAGTTAATTAGCATTTTTTCTTTTAATTTAATTCTTCGTGTAAAATATCTCGATCAACAAAATATCGTAAATTAACATTGTTTCTCCTACCGTTTAGCCGTAAAATAAAACAATAAAGATCCTCAAGTTTATTTCATACAAACACCTTTTACGCGATTCATTAAAATGTTTACGTGGATAAACTAATTGCTTTTATTACAACCGCGATAGAGGGTGCTTAGAATAGATTTAAATGTTTAATTTACAGCCCTTTAGAACTACTTACGTTGCCGTTAAAGGATTGCCATTACGAGGACGTTTTCGTTTATATTACCTTTACTCCTTGTGGAGATGGTCCCGCAGCCTTTATCTCTTCATAAACATCCTATCTAAGTTAATAAAATTCCCTATTAAAAGAGACAACTACTAAAGCGAAACCGATTTCAAAATAAGGTAAAACGAACAATTTATTTCCGTTATACTGTCCAGTACAAAACGCTAGTAACTACAAAGGAAATATTGAGTGTTATTAAAAACGGTACTCGGGCGCCAACCCATTTCATATACGGAAAGGTAACATGTGGGAAAGCTGACACGGTAATATGGAAAAGCGGCGAGTTACTAAAATGTGGAAACCCATTGTTTTGAAATCACGTTGAGCAAAAAAAACAATTAACTCTGTAGCGAAAACAAACTGGAAAATAGTAACCTACACAAACTTCATTAATAACTGAAAAACATCTACTATAATCATTTTGTAATTAGAACACCTTGTAGTCCTGTAGCGTATTACGCTATTGTGCTGCCATAATTAGTGATAGTTATTTAAATTTTTGAAAGAAAGAACTTTGTTACTGTGATTGTAACCTTACCTACGACATTGTTTCTAACGTTGTAACGACTATTTCAGCTAATTGCGGAGATGTTTAAATATGACTAACTCAGCCGGATAATTTGTCTAGATGCAAATAAAAGTAATATAAAATTTCAGGGCGCCAGGTCCTATGTCTAGAATTGACCTCTAAGGGACAGTTCCACAATCTAGCTGTCCAAGTAATTACCAGTAATTTATTCCAAAAATAATCGATTTATTAGCTCACAGACTAGCATAAAAAATAATAGCTGCCAAATAAGGTATGTATATTAAATTTTAAATCAAATAGCAGTTTGTTGGCTACAGGTATACAACAAAATATTTAAAAAAAAATATGTATATATGGATTCAACACCTTCCAGAGTTGGCTTTACATGCAGCCATACAAGTCGCGCAAACTAACAATTGACATAAAAAGTAAAATTAATTAAAGCTACTCACCGTTTGTCCCGCGCAGTCCAACGTAAGAATGAATTTTAATTCCACAGTTACTACTGTGGTACGGTGTAGCAGGCGCTTGCTCGACCTACCCTGTAGGTGACAAATAAAAAAAAAACTGAAGGCAAGAACGACCTGCGCGCTACTAGTGGCACAGTTCGAATTAATTAACTTATAAATAAAATAATAAATAACCTCTAATACAATATGACCAGCGTTCTGGAAAGCCCTAAATTAACATATATGAAAACTTCTTTTTAGGTAGGTAAGTATGTACTGTTTCTTTCTTAGGATAATAATAACTTCTTTCAGATTTAGATGGAACTCCAATATGCCACTAGGTATGATCTCTTCGCTGGTTTTCCAAGAATCCCAAGCAAATGGTATATAACAATCCCGTAGTAGCAGGTGTAATTAGCAACGATGTTGGTAATGTTACATTTATATCTAATAAGCTATAATGACATAATTTACTTTATAGAGTGCCAAATATGCAAGATCTTACCAGGTGTTTGGCTTCTTTCTTCGTGTAATAGCAGATAGCAGATAACAACTAGATCCCACAATGTGGTTTAACTGCCAAGTCTAATCAATGGTACTAATAAACTAATTAATGCCTTGACAATTTCTTCAATAAAATACTGGCGGTTAAATCTGGCCTAATTGCCTATTTAAACTAATTCAAAATGCCACCAAGTAAAAATTATGTACTGCTTTCTATACAGGAAGAGAACAAGTGGTAAGACCTTGACGAATTTTGGGAATTTTCGACATATGAAAACTATAACTTGATTATTGATAACATTCCTCATAACAATAAATAATATTTTTACACCTAAAGGAACCTCCTAGTGCATATGCAACATACCTTGCTTTTTAAAATGTAACAACGTAACGAACAACGGTACAGAAACGACCATTCAAAAAGACGATGAACAAGATGTCAGGCAATTAAGATCTACCAAATCAAAAAAATATATGAAGAACATGGTGCAAGAACCGGAGAAGCCGAACTTATCCCCTAATTATGCGCCAGATCGACAAACTTGACAATGTTAAAAAATCGTTAAACGAACGTTGCATTTTAAAACAACTCAATTGAACAAAACATCGTTTTTTGCATAACTTTGGTGCGATGTCATTATAATGTTAAAGAATGTGATGATATTTAAATATGTTGACGGAACCATGCACTACGTTAGTTCAACTTTTAGCTTAAGATTACAACGACATTTTGATCACGTTAATTTGCACAATTACAGTGACGATGTTGTAATATTTAAAATGTGCCTTTGGGCATTTACGTTGATCTTGCGAGTTGGTTAAATAAGTTGAACAAATTGCGCAACGAAAAAATTGCTGGTTGGTGACTCATTCCCTGTCCATTTCCATTTGCACTTTGTAATGCTCCGGTCATCACTGACAGATTGATATCAATTAAACGTTCCATATGAAAATTGAGATTTTATATTGAAAAAGACGATTTCGTGTAAAATTTAATACAAAACTCTTCAATAAAATGACATTGCTTAACTTTGAAATGATCAATATTACTAAAGAGACATAAGTCCAAGAGATCCACAAAATTTAGTTTACGGTCTTTACTACGCCATATGACAGGCGACTTAAAGCGTCAATTTGTAAATGCGATATTCCATTCGGCTAAGAGCTTAAACGTAAAATAATTAGCATTAACTTATCCCGAAAATCAAAGGTAGAGTTCTCTCTAGCCATTCCAACGCCATTAACAGCTTTGCTTCAGTTATGAAAATGATTCAATAATTTTGTACGGTACTGCATATGTCGCATACTTATACGTACGTCTCATGCACGACCGCAGATCAGGAATTAGGTTACGGAGAAGTAATGTTCGTAGGGTTAGATGAAACGAGATGTAACCTAGTTTCAAACTTATTCACCTTAGTTCGGTATCTAATTATAATTACAGTGAATTGACACCACAATGTTATTATTGTTTGTGCACATATTTGAAGCATTTCAGCATATTCACGTATGCGAATTGTCGAGGTTGCCCTTAGATTCTGAATTTTTGTGGATGATAAACGCTGTTGGCATATTTTTTTACAATATTTATACTTACGAGTTCACAGAAGCACATAGACTTGCACCCCTAACACTCATAAAATTAAAAATAAATACCTGACCTTCATATTTTAAGAATCAACTGCGATTGCTTACTTTACATTACTCACTTTCAAAACTCCGACAGCCCTTTTCACAACGAAAATAATAAGTGGCAAATCACATTATTTTTCATCCTGACTCAACAATATGAAAATGATAAAAACCTTGATTGGTAGTAAGCAATCTTTTAAAGCTTTAAAACTTATTTCTACAGAAAGTAAGCGATCAGGTCAGATTTTTATAGAAATCCAAAGTACAAAAGGCTCATAATTTTTAACGTGCTCTTGAACAAGGTTGACGTTCAGTAACATTACGCTTACGAATTGTGCAAACTTTAGTGCCTTACTTTTTTTGCAGCAACATCTAATGTATAAATGCGTAAGCGTAATTTTACTGAACCTCATTAACTGTTTTGAAAAGTACATCTGTATACTGCTCATCAATAGATGTTGCTCTGAACCCTCCAGAACTACAGTGGCTTTATAGAGACAGTGGCGACAATAGAGTGTCTAATTTTTGATTGCCTGTTGAGATCGGCGGCCATGTCGCATCGAGTGTATATAACATTATATATTGTACACGTAGCACATGTCATGTATGTATTGTGTGGTGCCTATTTCTAAATTGAATTTTCGATGCAACATGGCGGCTGGGCTCCTATTGTCGCCTCTGTATCCAGGACTACAGTGACCCTATAGAGACAGTGTGGTCATACAGTGGTGTTATTTTCTATTGGTAGTTGGAAAATGCGACATGTGTTGGCCGATTAAATCGGTTTTTGAGAACGTAACCTGGAAATCAATAATACAAATCTAGTAGGATATAGTAGGATTAACTGTTGAACGAATTTAAAACTTGTTTGCGCATCAGGTCATCGGTGACAACTTTAAATTTAAATATACAGACTTAACTCCCATTGGTTACATTTAAATCTGGAGGAATCATAACGCAGCCAATAGAAAACTTGACCACCGTTAGCATAACCACTGTATACCTAAGTACAGTGACGGTGGTCATATGCTCCACGTCCGCCATGTTTTGTTTTCAAATTTATCATTGAGCTGATTGGTTTAAGGGAATTGGTGGATTGTGCTATGGTTATTGCTAAAATTGTTTCCAACGCGTTCACTTCGCCACCTTGGTTTCCAGGTTAATTTCTACCAATCCGGTGTAGGTGATTGAAACATGGCGAATCTACCAATAGGAGGTAACACCACTGCATGACCCCACAGTTCCTATAGTATATACCTAATTAATGCATTTAAATTGTGTTAATCGCGTTAGCCATCCGTTCTTGGTGTATGTCTGTGGTATAACTAACAGTAGAGACTTACACAAGCTATATTCAAAAACATCTGAAATTTTAGCTCTTGTATAAATTTAACGTAGCCGAATAAATAATTATCAGAAAAGAATATATTAGCTAATTTACATTTTCCAATCCTTGAAACTTTTTCTATAGGTACCTACTACCGCCGTTCGAATACAAACCGTAATTATATTGTTTAACGCATCAATTATTCAATATTAATTTTCATTAATATTGAAGCGGAAACAATTATACCTAAAGCGGTTAATTATTATTAGGTAGGTATAACAGATTGACTTTCATATTTATTCTATGCAAAGTTTCAAATATGCATTTGCTTTAGATAGGAAATCGTTCATTTGAGTTAGAATTAATCGCTGTGTATCATTTTTGCGGTTTCCATACGCAAAATTGGAAGCTCATCATATGTATGAGTGATAGATTTATTAATCTGATAACTATAATTGCACAGCTAATTATTTCATATTGCATATTCTACCATTATGGGAGGATCTGGCTTGTTCACTGTATGAGACCACGTATAACGATTTATTTATGTTATGAAAAATGACCGGAATGAGTCAGTTTGATGGGTTGACTACGTGTTGAAAATTGTGCATTTCAATAATCTGACGATTTAATCGTGACGTGGGGCAGTGGGAAGGTCACAAACTTGGAAAGAAAAGTTACCTTGACATTCTCAATAAATCCCATTTTCTACCCTTCCGTACAGCAGATATCAGATATCAATATCAGAGACACTATCAATTTGACGCACTCGAGTAATTTCATGTGACTATTTTTTGTACTTTATTAAAAAGTGTAAACGCACCCCCCCCCCTCCCGTGGAGTGATGTACGGCATTAAAATTTTTTTCTTCTACCATCTAATCTACAAAGTTCAATAGGTCCCTACGACGCTCACACTATTCAATAAACACAAGGTCGGGAATACAGGCGGAAGGGGCAAGGGTACCTACTGCTGCGCGAAAGATGTCTGCGCCTACTGAGAGTCGGAAATCGATTGGTAGGAACCAAAAGAAATGATTTTATGTCAGCTATAAATCTTAAAATCCCTCGCATACCGGTGTGAAACGAGTAGATGTTGGTAGTATTCTGATTCATTCCCTTCCTCTATATATTATTGTTGTAAATATCCCCGAATTCCACTACTTTTACTAACCTTTTAATTTGTTTCAGGTATGTTCTACTTACATTTTTCAATACAACACGTCTCTATTAAAAAGGGAATGACAGGTAAGTTTGCTGCTATGTTTTTGTGCAAAAGAACAAATAAGGTATCCGTTCGACTATTTTAATATTCCTAAAGGAGTCGACCCGTGAACATTATTTGCTAGAAACAAGAAATTAAGAGCCCTCTCCAATGATGCGCCACTCAACCCTGCGTTAAATTTAAAATCATGGAAGAGGTGGCAAACCTGTCTAGGGGGTTGACTCTAAGTGTGTAAATTTGTAAGTAAAAGATGTCCCCCTTTCAACCCAAATCGACTTGTTTTTGCGTTTTTTCCAAAAACTTTCCTTACGAGTTATTCATTCAGTTTCGTTTTTGTTGTGCCATCCTGTGCATAGAAAATATACATGCTCACCTATCTTATCAAAGTCCATAGCGTTTACATCCATCTGTACACACAATTGTAAAAATACATAACAGCAAGAATCGCATTCGATTTTCAGTAGGGGAATTTTTTGACACTGAGCTCGAATTCGGAAACACTGCCTTTAATCTGACTCATATTCAATACCTAGCGCTGATCCTTGAACTCTTAGAAATCGATTGGCGACGGTTTGACATGTCTGCCTCTTTTCGTTCTCGAGTTAGTCGCGGAATAGGCAGACAGACGAGCGGACAAAATCTTGAAAGTCACAGTAACTCATACAAACGGTCGAGTTTGCCCTAAGATTAGGGGGTGGGATTCTGAATAAGGACAAAGTGGTACAGTGTACACGATTCATTGAATGTTTAGGTAGTTGTATACGTATTTTCTACTTGGCTTAAATACTAAGAAAATGAGTTTTGTCCCGCTTAAATTTGAAATCGAAAAGTGGCCCGTGATCAAATATCTAAGACAGATCCCTCTTACGTTAGTTGTAAACAACGCTAAGAGATAAAGCACGACAGGGAAGGAACGCAAAATGGGACACTATGATGGCGTACATCTTGATCAGTTATTTTTATAACCTTAATCTCGAATGAGCTATAGTGGAACTGTTGTCAATATATAAGGTAATTTGTTGCAATTGATTGATAATAAAGCATGATACATCACATACACAAAACATGAAATTAAAATAAGTTAAAATCAAGCTGCAAAACAAAGACTGAGGTACTAGTAGGTAATAAAACACGCTAGCTGTACAACAGCTGATTCTATGGTGCAGTAAATCCCTCTGTTAAAAGCAAAATGGATAATTACATGACTTTAGGTGGAAATAAATGTATCGCAACTTATATATGGCATATAGATCCTAAACCGCAGAGCAGGATCTCGCCCCCGAGATAGGTAACTTGCCCGCTGTCCGGGGAATTCAAGCCTACAGTTGAGAGTCGAGGTTAGTCTCGGAATTAGGTGTCGTAACTAATATGGTTACAGTTATTTGCCACCTCCGTAACGGCTCCATTTACGGCGAAAATGTTAGTTTACAAACAAGTCAGTACACACATCAAGCAATTCGATAACTTCCACACATTTAAATAAATGATCAAAAATATAAATTTAACTTGGGACCAAAACCATGTAATCAAAACATAAACTTAAATCAGGCAAAAAATTGCACCCAAAATTTAAACGATTTCAAACAAAAGGTTGAATTTTTATTTTAAACCCGCCGAATGTCTAAACTTTTATTGCGGAATTGCGTAACCTTGAATTTTATTGTTCAGCGCGAATTTAACAGAGTTTTGACGTTCTGCGTTCCTATCAACAATGTGATGTTTAAACAACCAATCACAAGAGAGTAAACAGCTGCCTATTATAAGAATTCTTATACACATTACACATTCCAACTAATGATACACTTGATTTGTATAATTAAAATTCAGCAAACTTATTCCGGCCTCTCTGTTCTCTATTTGTCACTTTCATGTCTTCCGAACTTGTGTTTGTAATCATGCTCCAATTAAAAAAGGTTATATTCATAATTACGATATGTCCAAAGTCGTAATTATGTGAAATATTCCAAGCCACATCAGGAAGGTTTAATGGGGGTAGGGGGCATACAAACTTACTTTACGCAAACTTTCAAATATTTACAATGGGCAATAATGTTGTAATTTATAGGTGTTTCAATTAATCCCTACAAACAAGCAAAATTCCTGTAGGATCAAGTAATGTAGTAAGTAAACGTAAATATCAAATCCCCGAACGATCCAAAAATCTCGATGGGATATAGCATCGTTCTCCGTTAACCGGGAAAAGTTAGATTGCCTATCAAATTACTCTTTGTCTATTTGCTTCTAGAATTCTTAAACAAACACTAACTGTTTACTTAGCAGTACCGACGGTTTGTAAATACAACATGCTTCATACCCGTAAACTTCTCGTTAGAATATGATTATTATTATTACAATAACGATATCTGCTCGCAAGTATTTGTATGAACCTGATGAACCTCGTCATTTTATTTTCTTGTGTAATTAAGCGGAGAGATGGAAGCGAAGCAAAAAATTCGTTAAAGATGCGGATTTCGAAATGTAACAAAATACAAATGTGAAACATCAAATAATGGAAAGCAATTTCAACGCCATTTCAAACGAACGCTTGTACTTTAAAAGGACGCTCGGATGTAGCTTTTTAGAGCTATTAGTACTTTGTAAAAAATACATCGATAAAGTGACTCTGTACCGTACTAGATAAAACTCTTCGTTAGAAATAACAAATTTAATCTATCAAGATTTTCATTTTTGATATGACGGACTGAATTTGTGAGATTTAACGAACGTTCTATGTTTTCCACGGAAACGGTTCAGAAATATTCTGTAAAGTACATCAGGTTAAAATCCTCTTTGGCACAATCATACATTTTAAAACCACGGTAATTTTAATAGGAGAGAGGGCTGCAAGATTTGTATTTTGTAAAAATAAACGTACCGTTCTTTAATTAGAGATGTAAAGATGTAGCGTGTAAAAGCAAAGCAATGCAATTAATAAAGTTGGCTTTAAACAGTCGACCGTAACAGAGCGTTGTAAAATCAATTAGTAATTACGTGGTCCAACTCAATTTAAATGGTAAAGTTATGATCTCGGATTTGAATTGAAGAGAGCTATCACGGATTTTCGGCAATGTGTGTTTGCTAGACGAAGATGTTTACTAATCATCGCATAAAATTTGTCGTTATCTCTCGACCTAAAAGAATTGCATTGTATAATGCGTTGATGATACAGCAAACAATGCCTTCTTGATAGATAAAAAGAGGGGGCGTTTATTACAGCGTATCAATTATTTGAGATTAGTTGCTCGGAAAAATATTTTTTTCGTACTTCCAGGACTAAAGTAACAACTTCACTCCATTATGACAAGTACTGAAGTGTCACTTTTTGTCCCGCCGGGATTAAATTTGGACGAAAATCCCGGAAGGATGAAATGACTAACAAGGCAACTTCAGTAGGTTGTTCCACATTTTGTATGCGGCACTACTTCTTAAATGTATCGTACTGCTGCTCGTATAGTTTTTTGGATTTTGGTGGTATCAATTCTTTACCTACTTTGGCCGCTTTTTATCAATATCAAATAGACCTTTGTCACCCACCACCAAAATTATGACACTAGCAATGACAGTTTCCAAATTATTTTTGTTACCATGGCATAGGGATTGTCATACCAACGCAACGTTCCTATGGTAACTTGTTAAGCAGAGATTTTTTGAAAGAACGCGTTCTCTAACTCCATACATATTAAGTGTTTCGGTTTCGGAAGTACGAAAAATATCGTATATACCTTGCGACTGAAGTAGTGGTCTTAATCTCTCAGGTAAATTATGGCCCTCCCTTCGGTCGGGCCATAAACTTTACCTTCGGGATTAAAAATGCTACTTCAGTCTCGCGGTATATAATATACTATTATCTGCGTCTGTAGGATAACTCTCACTTATCCCGGTCATTTTAAGTGGGATAAGAACTTAATTACCACACTTAGTGGGATAAGCCCTTGTCAAAACAATGTATGATCAAAAATCAACTATCAAGATTATATATTGTAAACATTAACGTCTGATGGAAGAGTTCCAGACTCACTCATGACATAAGCAAAGAAATCAGAAGCAAAATTTTTGACGTACAAATTTTCTTGACGTTAGGATTTTCTTGTTTCTATGGCGTCGAAAACTGCTAACTATGCTACTTCGATTGGAATTTAAAAAAAAGCATCAAATTTATTTTTCGTTTTTAGCAGTAGAAGAACAGTCGCAGATAAAAAGTTGTATTTAATACTTGGGCTAACGGCCATTAACATACTCATGCTCTTACAATAGCTCGGGCTAACGCCCTCGTATGCGCAATTGTCGCATTCGTAAGTTAATGAGGCCGTTATCCCACTGATTAAATAAATAACTATTACACTAAATTTAATGTTATAAAAGTATGAATTCATTCCATTCCATGATACAAAGAATCTTTGTATCATGATTCCATTCCATAAGTCCTGTGGATGTTTTTTTTGTAGATATCGCTCATTTAATATTCATGTTGGTAAAAAAAGTATGAAATTTTGTGGCAGGTTTTAAAGATTCTTTTTGCAATATAAACACAGCAAAGTTCATAGCAAATTAATATGTTGGAAAGGGATTTTAAATTGGTTTTTCTAACGACGCATGTAATTTACGTTCACAAGTCGATGAAATTTATAGGGTTCAATTTATGCAGTTATTGTAAAAGTAATGTAGCACTTGAAACCACCTGTTGTCGTAACTTTCGAAAACTTAAGTTTCTCGTAATTGCTACGTAGATCGTTATACCTGATGAAGAGAAAATGTATACGAAGTACCTTCGAAACAACGTTCATTGTAAACCACCTGGGAACATTTTAATGTAATTGTCCATCTATAAATAGCAATTGTTTACTCAGTTTAACAGACCTGAAACGATTACTGTCTTGTGTACGAAGAACACATAACATCCCGAGTAGTGTAATAAACGGAGATAAGAGTAGTCTTAATGAAGTATAAACGAGACAATTAGCTTACTAAGTACTACAAGATATTATCGAATAATAAAATATTTACTACTTTAGTTGGACGAGACTTTTATTACTTTTGTAAATCTACTTTACAAGGTAACGTAATATTTATGTGGATTTTGTTGGTCTTAAAAAAGAAGTATCTACTCCCAGTTATGCCGTCAGTAAAAACTTATCATTCTCTACTCTTATCCTTTGTAAAACTTTTGCTGATGCCTGTTAAGTTTAATATCCGTGATTATTTTAATAGCGGTTCATACTTTACAAGCTTTGCGGTTTTGCTATGCGTAAAATTTTCGCAATAAACTTTATGTAACCGCCGTAAAGGTATGATGTTTTTTTACCTTTCCAAATTCTAGATTTCTTGTTACCCTACAACTTACTTTTCTTTGAGTTACTTTCAGATGGAATGCATCATAGTTGCATGAAATTTGTTTAGAAATTGTTTCGTGAACATTTTCTAAGGCAATTATTTTTTATACATTTTCATGATTCACTTATTTGAACGTATTGTCTTGAGACCACTTCTGTTTTACCCTGCTTTGGTTGATCATCATCGGTGATAAGATAGAAGCGTTTCCTTGAGTCTGTAGAATAATGGCCCAATATTACTTCAGGCCCGGGATCCATCCTTACAAACCATTGTGAACTCGCAAACGCGTTTCTAACCTCAACATTGAATTCAGTCAGGAATATCCCAATTGGTTTTCCATTGAAGTACTAGAAGTCGATTGGAAAACGGATCTGATCCGTAACAATTTAGGCTCAGAAGTATCCTACAACATTACTTCGTTACACAATATATAAATTACTGATCCAAAGAAGAAGTGCACCACGCCGGGTCTCATAACTTGCTAACTAACTCATAACAACCTTTTTCGATGCTGCCAATCATCAAAGCAAAATTTTATATGACGTGAAGCGCGCACCGCTGCTTTGTTACTGAACTAAAACGAATAAAGCTCGCCATACACCGATTTTACACCTAATGAAAACTGACGAAACAACTGCCCCCCTCCTTTCTTTCAAAAGTTCTTCGGCACTCGACTGGCATTAGGATTAGGAAAGAAAGAAAACAAAACACAGAAATAAAAAGGAAAGTTAATCGTAAAGCGATACAACTCCCCGCACAAAAAAAGAAAAAAGGTATAATTAAGATAAGGGTAACAAAGTGGGTAGGGAGCGATGATCAAAACACGGGTGGGTTGTCCATTAGCCTCACTCATGCTTCATTCGTGCTCCCATTCGCTCACCTCAGGAATAGTGACAGGATAAACGAGCGTGCGACGATCCCCAGTAAAATCCACCCAACCCAACAAGAAATAATCCCCCGAAAACCTCTCCCCAGAAGAGAACATACATGAACGATTATTTGAAAAGGGTTCATATGTTCGAGCAAGAAATTAGGCCCGGAACGAAAGAGCGACCTAACCCCAAAATTAACCTCTAACAAGGCCCCCTCCAGCCACCCCATCTCACATGTAGAGAAAGTGCCTACGCAAATAATCCGAAAAGTACAAATCAATCCCCCCAAGTTCGTTATCAAAACATCCAATAACTGCGATACCTAACCATGATCGTCTGGTACGATGTAAGACTTAAGATCTTAGGCATGCCACACGCCTGTGGACTTACCCTGAATATCCTTTAGTTCATAGCTAATTAGGGCAACTTACTCTACGACTTATCGGAAACGGTCCTAGAAAGTAAGGAGCTAACTTGGCCGAATAGTTCCTAGTAGCGTCGGATATGGTTTTGTTTTTCCTCCACACTTGGTCTCTAATTTCATAAACGACCAGTAATACCGATGGTGAATTCGCCAAAAGGTTTTATACCCCCAAGGTGTCCAGAAGTGACATTCGCATGAGTTTCCTCCAAAAGACGAGTACGAAAATCTTTGGGTAACACAAGCTGGCACTTTTCATAATCGATGGGCCTCAAAGTCACGTTATAAACATATTACCTATCAATGAGGTTAGTTACCTTTTGTCACGTTTGAACGAATAAAACCCAGTTCTAAATATGTTACTAATTGAGCATTATGACGAATATTACGTCATTTTTATGCCACTGTTCGTTAGGTATTACATAATAAGGTCTCAGAATTTTTGTGGACAACAATTACGAATAATAATGTTCAACTAATTTTTAGAAATACAACGAATTATTATCTCGGCTGAAAAAAAACGCATAGGTAACGAAAGCTTCCTTATCATACACGTCCTGAGAATTGAGTTTAAACAAAGTCTCGGGAAATTATTTCATATGGAACGCATTCAGAATACTTTTTGAGGATAATCTGCATCAAGACATAAGCTCTCCGTTAAAATACGGAAGGAAGGAAACGTTTCGAAATCCGCGAGTGGATCTTGTGATGGAGAACGCATCTTTAACATCCGGAATTTGAATACTACACACCAGACGGAATTGCAAATCCTTTTTTTTCAAATCCAACGTTTCCCACGATTATTAGGTATTTGAAATTCTACCTTGCCGGTCAAGTTCCCTATCATCGCCGTGTCAGAGTGAGTTAACTTTTCAATATAACAATGGCGTCGACTTCCGTTATTTATGTTTCGCACATAAATTCGGTGATGCGGCCACTCGAAAGCGTCTAGAATTATCTATATGGCCTTATAAAAAAGCGTTCCTTCCAACACAGAAATTTGCTTTATTCTACGAAAGTTATTAATTTCCCCTTAAGAGGAAGATATAAAATCATTCATTATTAGTTTTCTTCTCCTCGAAATATTATATATAGCAATCTGTGCAGATTAGATTTGTAAATTAATGACCGAAAGAGAATCGCAAGATTAGTCACTTCGGCTAATTGAAGGAAATAATCCCTAAATTCGGTCGAATGGCGTCAGCGGTCGTTTATAAATATGTATTATCCTACTCGCTCTCTGCACTTTATTACTTTATCTTGTTAATGCCGTTAAAGATAATTATATTATGACGGCGAAAAAACGAAATAGATCATATTAGCATAAAAAAATCATTTTCGTAAACTGGATGAAAAAGTTTTCGTCGAATCAATAAATTTTAGAGTTATATCACCTGATGAAAGTCAAGCACTTTGTTGTTTCAAACATGAAAATATTTTCCTTAGTGATTTCGGTCAGTTTATTCTACCTCGGCCATGTTGAATAATTTTGTACTACATCGCTGAAATATGTCCGCGTAGTTTAAAGAACTTTATGCGTATGCACACGCTTATCGTCACACACCAGATGATATTTGCTGATAAATTTAAAAGTGTGCGTATATGCTTTATGGTAATGAAAATCACTGAAGCGTGTAACTGTTTCCAAGGATATATAAACGTCATTTATGTTTTCTGATCAGATATTGTGACAAGCTCAGAAAGAAACGCTAAATTTATACGGAGACCACGACGAAAAAAAAACGAATTTCAAGATTTAACATTCAAAAACTTCAAATTCCACAAACAAAACTCGTCACATCTCCAAGGAAATGTTTATCATAAATATTGATTCTGTGTTGTTAATCGATTTATAAGCCGCCTTGAAAACTTTGACATATTTCAAGTAAATTTGTATTGATTAAAATGTCACGTGCCCAACTGCGCATTTAATAAGAAATTTTGAATAGTTCGTAGTCTGTATTTTGGGGCACATTGCTCCATAACTTATTAATGTTGAATCTGTACAATTGAGTATAGGGGTTAATGCGCCTGTTGCCAACTTTACAAAATTGCATTTCTGTTATAAAATGATCGGTTTATAATTTTAGAGACATAAACTGATACTATGCGATCAAAAATGAGTTGCTGTCGAGTCACCTTTGGAATGTTTGTTTCCATGGAAAATCGTACTTAACTTGAACTTCCACAGGTAACTCGACAGCTCATTTTTGATCGCCCGTTACTTGAATATCATTTGTATCGAGTTTTTACTTCGCACAATGAATTATCCAATTGAAATAACATTCTGGATTAATTATGGACAAAAACGTCGTTTTAGTCCGATTTCGGACATGTTGTGCTTTAAGTCGGCCAGGAAGACACCAACTTTCGGTCACTGACCGAGAAAAGAACCATTTAGAACCACCATAAAATCTTTAAGTCGGCCAAGTAATGCTCGTTATCGGTCCTGGCCGGAAAACTGACTATATGTCGGCCACTTTCTTAGCTAATACATTTTTTTGAGTACCTACTAGGTACTTAGGCACGTCTTTAATTATTTATTGTACACCTAGACGACTTTCAGGTAGGTATAGGCACAATGTTAAACTTAGGTAAGTACAAGCTTAAATATATAAAATAGACATAAAAATGAAATAATAGTTATTTACATAAAAGTCAGGAAAATGACACATTACTTGCGAGGAAATATTGAAGGGGTCAACGGACGAGTTTTGTATTAAATTTTACCCGAAATCGTATATTTTAATATAAAATTTCAATTTTGATATAGAACATTTGATTAATGGCAATCTGTCAGTGATGACAGGAATCACTATATAGACATTTAGCAATGTCACAGATGCGGCTGGTAAAGTGACAGGTGTGACCAGTAAAGTGACAAGCGACAAGAAACATAGTCTGATTACCTCTGTCATGGAAACTAAACTTTCCTGACAGAAAGTAGGCATCAAAATGAAGATTTCAGGACGATTTTGGGTATTTTAAAACAAAACTTTTTAAGTAGGTAAGTGCAAATAATAGGAACTTTAGGAACTACATTTAAAAATTAGCAATTATTGCACTTGTCATCCTGAACTGATGCCACGGAGTAAGGAAGCTCATTGAGTTCGGTACAGTGTAAGTGATACCATTGTATTGAACAAAAGTCACAGTCGATATTTCTTTCACGCTCGGTATCGCTGATTAGTTCATCATCACACAAAGAACATTTAATTTTTTGCTTTTTAGGTTTAGGAACTTTCTCACTTTGTTTCCTTTCTTTGACTTTTTATTAGATTTCTTCAACTCTCGTCCTTCTTTTTTTTTGTTTCTCATCCAGTTTACGTTTGGTTTAATTTTCTTTTTTTGGTGTAATACCCCCTCCATGCTTCGCCGGAAATGGCACTAGAGGTAATCCACCATGTCCACCATTTCTTTTTATTTATAAAACCCAACCAAGTTTCCCAAACACATCCTCTTATCAGGAACTTTCATCGATTGTAAGAAAATATAAAAATGGTAACCTCAAAATTTTATTTGTGAAACATCCTGTAGTATGTGTTGTAAAATTTCTTCGTTAGATGTCGCCAATGTCATCTCCATCATTTGAAGTTGAATCCCTGCTTAATTCCTGACTTGTTTGTGCTTCTCCTTGTCGATATAAAAGTGTGATTGTCAAGACTTCCCGATGGAGATTTTTTTTATACCTCTTACCGAACAGAAACCAGAACCGGAGAATTCCTTTACCTCTTAAACCGACCAGAAAGCAAAACCAGTGATTAACTGCTTTACCTCTTACTGACCAGAACCCCTGCCAGAACCACATTCCACATCCCGATTAGAAAACCAGAAGTCCTTTTATTTTATTTTCCATTGCTTTTCCATTTGACCCACAGCTTTCTTTTTTTAGTTTCATTATTATTTCCTAGACCTGTTAATTTGATAATTAGTTTTATTTTGCCGTTTTACCCACGTGGATTCCTTATTTGGTTAACACGTTTCTTTTTAGGATACCCCATATGTTTTAATTTAATTACATCTTTCTTCTACCTCTGTCGCAATCCGAAACCCATTTATTAATATGGTACGTAAGATTAAATTAAATTGATGTTTGTCTGATATTATAGTTTTAAGCAAAAATAACGGAAATTTCCAATGTGAATTAAGAAACAACAGGAAATGTAATATAAAGAGAAATGATTTGGTGTTCAATTACAAATACGATGGATGGAGCGTTTCAAATTCTAGTTACTTTAAAATCCCGCTCGCTATTCATTTTCTGATGATTCCACACATCTCCATTGAAATTCATATTCAACTTCTGTTACAACTCTTGAAAATTATCGGGTTACAAAGACCTACTACCGATGGAATTTAAAGCACACCTTTTAGGTGATATTTGTATTTACAGTGAAAGTAGGTCCTCGAGTAAAAAAAAACTCACTGCAACTATAAACGTTTTTGCACAATTTTTATGTAAAACGAATTTGTAAAACAAGTCGATAAAATATTGTTAAATTAATTCATCCAACATTAAGAAATGATCCCTCGGGATTTCCTTTCGCTTTTATCGTTTTACGCAACATTAATTTAAAAATCCGTAATCTTACATGGGCTTTTTCATAATACGTTTACACACCACAGTTTTTCCTCAAAGAGATTGCTCTCTCTAACCTATAAAGCGGAATTTTTTTGCAGCTGACTCCGCTAACAATCAACCATCAATATAATAGTCGTGACCTAATAAAAATAAAGCAATAAACTGTAGATTTAAAATCTCCTTTGAGGAAGTCATAAAATACCTGAATATTTTATAACCACGAACTTGAGTAAAATCCCAATCTTAAATTTGTTCTGAATCAGAATATATAATTTTAAAATGTGAAAAGTTTCTCCTTAAATTATTCAAACACTAGAATTACACTTTTGTGAAATACATTTACTTTACAAAAAAAGACAACGCGTATATAACGATTGGGAATCTTTCATTGAATATTTTATTTTATAATTTCATTTCACGAGTAACTTTTCAAACTTAAATCCCATTTTCAGTTTAAACATGTTAATTTCGCATTTTCTTAGATTTCGCAATAAAATGAATTTTCATGTGGAAGCGAAACTTTTTCGCAAATAATAAGAGAAACTTGGGGAAACTTTTGGTCGCGTTCCATAAAATACAATTATTAATTGATTTCGCTCCTTAATTGCATTTGGAGTTTAATACGAAGTTTTACAATATTTCCGACAGTACATTGTTATCAGTTTTACGCCGTTCGGGGGCAGGTTCTTTTTAATAACTAAATTGAATAACTTCTATCAAGTTTTGATAGAATTATTGCACGATACCGTCATAATTTATTAGTTTAATTTAACTTACCAGTTCAATCGTGATACTGAACATATAAACAAGACCTAAAATTAGCTTTTGATTTAAGATCAACTGTAATCTACGCTTACGGCAGCAAATTTACAAGGATTATGGTGTTAGCGTTTCTGAAATCGATTAGAGCTTTATTCCCTTCCCTACAACATTCGCCACTAATATCAAACCAAATATTTTTATTAAGATTTATTAATATTTACGGATGATATCAAACTTGACCATTTTAATTTCCTATGCAATGAAATTTTGTTTTCGCATATGGCGATTTCTATTAAACCATAGTCGTCTTTTGTTAGTTGTAAGCGTTAACTGAGACACAAAGTTCTGAAAGTGGCACAAAATATAAGAATACAGTGCAATATCTAGGTAAATGACTAATAAAACCAATGGATAGTAATACATATTATGACCACTCGGGATTAAGCTTTAAAGCTGCAGTGTGGATTCGGTTGCATTTGTTAACGGATAATTTAATTATAAAGTTCCCAATTGTAAGTTTTCCGTAACATTTAAATAACGAAGACTAATCCAAAGTTAACCCTATTCTCGCTTCCGCTATAGATAAGGTGGCTTTTCAATTTTTGTTTTATAAGTTCATTCCATATTCATGATAATATTCCACATTCAAACGTTTCTAATAAAATAATTGCGTTACTCATAGTTGCATATATAGGAGTAGGACATAAGGAACCATATCGAACATAATACGACAAATCATCGGAAGCGAGGAAACTGGTAAATCTCATTTGCCAAATTGGATTTATTTCTGCAAATAAAGGGAATAAACCATGGCTAACTCTTTAATTAGTTTAATTAGGTCTTGGTGGATGGATGAAAAAATGTATACTCGATTTTAGCAAAATTAAACGCAAAATTACCACAAAGCTTTGAGCACTTTTGAACACTCTAGCCGGGCCATACAATGGGTTCGAATAAACACACAATTAATTGATTGACAAAGACAAAAATGCATTCCGACACATTAAATGAAAATTAATTCATGAAATAAGAATAGATTACAAAGTTTGTTCTTACATAGTGCCCCCCCCCTAACTGTCGTTAGTGAAAATAAATATTAAATTATTTACACTTTTTTTCTTTATTTATTAATCTAACCAAACAAGGTTTGCAATAAATCAGGCGCACTTAAATCAAATCAAACGCTGACAACTTCTGAACTTTTCTTTCACGTGTTAATTATGATGATTCATCGATGGCTGTTCGAACGGTAAAATTTTCACAAAAACAAAACCTCAATAGGAGGCCTCACGGTGCATTGAGACTGCTTTCTTTACGTCAACTTGACTGATTTTTTCGGTAAAACGGACTTTTTAACAACTTCAGTTAACTTTCTTCTGCCCAACGTTATTATAAAGACATACCACGTCGTCAATCAATAAAATAGGGTAAAACGCCCAAACAAAAGAGTAGGGTAAAGTAACGTACGCTCTTCAACCGCCGCAAACCACTTAGCTGCGTTTTTCGTTGTCTGCAGCGTTTAAGGGAACACCACTTCATCATAGAATAAACTCCTTCCTTCGGTATTTACCAATAAATCCTCAAATAAAATTGAATTAGATAACTCGGGCATCGAAGGAACACGTCCCCACTTACGCCAAACTTTATTTCTTCCAATAAGAATACGTGCGCTAGTTAAATCTCGCCCCACAACACTCCTTATCGCAAAAGAACAAGATAAAACCTGTGTAATACGCAATCTTGACCAGATTTTCTTACATTTTAACACATCATTTTACATTTTACAATTAAATACACAAATCTAAATAACGAATGTACAATAGCGATAAAGTATCTTCTTTTTTGTCTAGAAAATTTTACCTTGGGGAGTGTACGTACAGCGTTTCTTGCGTTTTTACGGATAATAGCGCTTTTTCTTATTTAACGGTAGTGATGTTTACATTTTTGAAATCAGAAAAAATTCTCTATCAAAAGACACAAAAAGTAAAAATTACTTCCATAAGAAAAAACAAAGTTGATGATGGTTAATCGGAGACGAAACATCAGATTTAAAACTTAAAACTAGCATCTTGTAGAAAGAAAAGGGGGAAGGGGCAATAATAATGTGTTATTTATGTTGAAAAACGTTTTTTAATAACTGGAAGACTTTTTTGTGTATTCTATTCCGTAATTTTAATTCGATCATTGTTGAATTGTGGGATTTTAATTGGACGTTTGATTTGCTGAGAGTTTTGAATCAATTTTAATCAATAATTTTGGATACCCGGCAATATTTTTGTATAAGTGTGGAAACGTTATTCAATTTTGAATTGAGTTTACTTTCCATATACGAGAAATATATTACTCATTTTGCTTTGGTTGAGTTTGATTGTTACTTTCCTTGTATTTTGCTAGTTTTTTTAATACAAGGATCAGTGTAATAAAAATAAAAATATGAAGATTCTATATCACTAATTTGAACAACATTAATGTACTTACCAAACTTATTTCAGTTTATTTATAAGAAAATATCTTAAGCTTACATAAAAATACATTTGGCGACAAATTTCCATTGAGTAATTTTTGTCCGAATTCTACATTTGTGCCATTTTTGAGTACCTATCGCTTTTTAAACTTACTTCGGTTTGCTTTTTTGTTATTATAACGTGGTGCACCTAATTTAATGTAAAAGCATTCACGTGGTGGAATTGTGGATGGAAACAAATCTCACTGTGTGTCCAGAAGGGCGCTACTTTCACTTTGACGACATACCGGGAAGGTGCGAAGGTGCTATTTCTGTGCTGAAATTGTGAAATGCGACATTCGATGTTATAAAGAAATTCGCTACATAGGCTAAACAGTGTACTTTCTCATAACATCAAGCTACGTCCGGGGAAATCTATAAGATCACCCCGAAAAATCGGAAATTGTTCATCCTCCGCATTTTCTAGATTTCATGTTTCCTTTGCCACGATTGAAGTGCGTGTCATGCTTAGAAGAAATCTCGAGCTTGTTATTTTCGACAAATTAAGGTTAAAAAGCGAAATACGAGGATCACACGACACCATTTGCAAGTAGATTTGATACAATTTCAGAGGATTTATTGGGTTTTCCTTTACGTGGTATTTATAAGTACATAACGGTACCCATTTTGTCGCAAAAGGTACTTAAAATCGGTTTTATAATCATGATAAAAATGAAACAAGTTAAAAAGTAATCGTAAACGATTTACATAAAGCGCATTTCCACTTGCATTCATTTCCCATTTATAAGATGCAACTTCTGATAAAATCGTAAAAATCCGGCCACAAATATGAAAGATAGCGTTGCACATGGGCAATCCATTTTTGACGTGTTACTTCAATTTCAGTTTATGAGAAGAATTTCATTTCAATGCTTTTCTAAATAAGAAAGTTGGAACTGCGCATGCGCAAACCTAAATTTTAAAACTAATGTTAGATTTTCCTTTGTTCCAAGCGCCTAAGTATCAAATTTCACTTAAATGGTGCCATAGATAAAAAAGTTGGCACTGCGCATGCGCAAAAGAAAATTTTGAGACTGGCGCTCGATGATCCTTTATTCCAAGTGCCTATGTATCAAATTTCATTTAAATTCTTCCATAAATAAAAAAGTTGGCACTGCGCATGCGCAAAACCAAATTTTGAAATTGGCGTTTGATTTTCCTTTATCCCAAGTGCCTATGTATCAAATTTCGTTTAAATTCTTCCATAAATAAAAAAGTTGGCACTGCGCATGCGCAAAACCAAATTTTGAAATTGGCGTTTGATTTTCCTTTATCCCAAGTGCCTATGTATCAAATTTCGTTTAAATTCTTCCATAAATAAAAAAGTTGGCACTGCGCATGCGCAAAACCAAATTTTGAAATTGGCGTTTGATTTTCCTTTATCCCAAGTGCCTATGTATCAAATTTCGTTTAAATTCTTCCATAAATAAAAAAGTTGGCACTGCGCATGCGCAAAACCAAATTTTGAAATTGGCGTTTGATTTTCCTTTATTCCAAGTGCCTATGTATCAAATTTCATTCAAATACTTTTATAAGTAAAAAAGTTTGCAATTCGGTTTATAAATGGTCGAGATGCGAAAAGGGCACTGTGAATTTTGAATCGATTCGATTCAACTTTTGGCATTGCGTATTATATGGCTAAAGCTATGCCCATATTGAATTTCATGCAATTCAGTTCATAACTAACGGAGATGTAAAAGCGATCGAACATTTCTAAACAAAGTTATCGTTCACACGGACAGATAGATGGACAGACAGACAAAGGAACAGACGGACAGACCAACAGGCAGACGACAGATAGCAATGCAAAATTATAAACGATCTCTAGGATCGTTAATAAACGGCAAAAGTGTAAAATTATGGAACATGTAAAAAACGGTTTTTTGTTTTTTTTACAATAACTTTTTTTGTAAGCGGTACAGAAAAAATTCCTTCCTTGGTACAAGACTCGACACCATAACGAACCAAATAGCGAAAAAAGTAGAACAATAGCTCTTAAGATAAAAAACTAGTAGCGTCGCAACGAGACGGACGGACGGACGGACAAAGTGGCCACAATAGCGCATTTTTTTTTTATTTTTGTGGAAATGCGCTAAAAATTATATTAAGGATAAGATATTAATTGTTATGTAGGTATATATTATGATTGCAGTGCGGCTTAGCGGAAAAATCGTGAATCGTAAATAAATTATATCTTCAAATGTTTAAAAAAACAATGTACCTACCTATAGAAAGAGGAACATGAATGTACCGAAAACTTTCATCTTTGTAATTTCGTATTAATTTGTTAAGATAAGAGAAGTGTAATTAATTTAAGAATAAATTATTACTATTTTACAAGATAAGGATTCCGCTGTGTAGGTATGTGACATCCAAAACGGCATCAAGTTGTTGCAGAACCGATTATTAGGGTGTTTTTTCAATATTTATGATTAAAATCTTGGAAATTTAGAGTTAGGGAAATGGGTAAATGTAGACGGATTTGTACTCTTACGAGATCATTTTAAGGCCGTTTGTACATTTCAATCCATGGCCACCATTGTCACAATCATCGTTGCTCTGTGCATTTTATGCTACTTTTATGCTAAGCTTGACTTGTTGGTAGGGAAATAAGCACCACACCAAATATTAACCTTTTAAGGGGAAGAGGAAAAGTAACGTAAGTATTAGTGGTTTGTTACGAAAGATTTATGCAAAGAGTGATTATTTTTTGCGAGAGTAGGTCATGCTTGGTATCAAGGACAAACCACCCTGAAATCTATAATTATTGACTCCTTTCTCCACTTTTTTTTCAAAACACAGTGAAGAGATTCACGTACAATTAATGAAAATTATACAAATGTGAAGTAACTCTTTTAAACTTGACACTTAAATGAGGAAGCAAAGTCTAACTTTTAAAAGGCATTCGAATTTCTGAAAATCGAAGGTTTCGGTAGCGTCAACTTAAAAAGGTGCGTTACCATTGATACCCATTTTTCCTTGAACACATGTTATTACAGAAAATATTAACGACACATATTTTATTATAGGTAACCTCGTAATCACATAAGACAATGGAGAAACACTCAGTTACTAGTTTCGTTAATTGCCGGGGATTTCTGTAAAAGCTGGTATAAATACTAAGATTAGAGGTACAAAGAGGCTTTATTTTTCTAATGGCGAAAATGGAAATTTGCATATATTACGTAAAAGTGAATATTTTTGCATCTGCCTCAAGTTCAGGCGACCATTACTTTCGAAGTATTGGTCATACAAGACAATATCTATATGCAAAACAATTGTAGACCAATATTCTTTCTGTTTGATTCTGTATATATAATTTGTGTAGCCCGAGATCCCTACTTTCAAATCTTGTGTTTAATGAATATTAAACAGTGGTAATACAAAGCAACATCTGGTAGGTATTTCTAGAATCGTAACTAGGTTGTCAAGAGTTCATAACTCATAACTCAAAAAGTACAAAAAGGTTTCAATGAAAGTGTACACTGTTACAATGTTTCATTGTTTATAACAAAATTGTGTCATACGTTTCCTTGAAGATAACCAATTGCGAAAATTTGTTTTTTTTTATCAATGCGTACTGAATTTAGAATGAATGTGAAAGAAAACGACCACTTCAATTCGGATATAAAAAAGGCGTAGTAACGGTTTGGGTTATCTATAAATCACCATTGGAGAAACTGCCTAAAGTAACCTCTGCTTCTTTTATGCGAAGCAAATTTACCAAAACAAATTGAATAATTCACGTGAATTGGTATTCGTTTTAACTTTCGAATGTTATAAGTAGCACGGTATAAACGTTTAAAAACAAATTTTGGTAAATTTATTGGCTACAACCCGAAAAAGTTCGATTAGGTGCTGTAAAACTCTCGCTATTTAATGACTTTTTTGTCGGCGCTACCAAAAATGTAGGGGTAAATTATGTATAAATCATAATGAGAATTAAAATAGCTGTTGGTTAACAAAGGTTTCGGTTAATGAAAGGTTAACATGTTTACTTATCATCCCTTAGTATCCCAACCCTATTGTATCGTGCTAATTCGGTCAAGCAATGTATTTAACTATGCCAAAGTTCATTCATTTTCACAACGTTTCGTAGAATTATATTATAAAAGAAAGGGTTTTCATACTCTCGTACAGTTAACTTTGTAAGGGATCTGCTTTAACAAAGAGTTAGAATTTCACTGCGACCCTTTTAAAGGTTAACACATCGCCACTGTATTTATTATAGCGGATAACAATTAAAAGATTCTCTTTGCCTTTCACATATTTCAGGGTATACATTGCGTGACACCATTTAATAAATAGTTTTATTCAATGGTGACACATAGTCTCTCTAATTTTTGTAGTTGCACCCACAATTTACGTTACGATTTCGCCTTTATTGCTACCCATGCAATTTCTATCATGTATCTTCTCCTATGGTGGTAGACAGCTGTAGCGTCTCCATTATTCTTCCTTTTTTAGGGCCACTTCCGCACTTATCGTGGGATAAAGGGAAGTCCGTAATTCCAAGGTTCCTCTAATATCTTTTCAAATTTATTGGTAATAGGACCCACAGATAGGGTCTCCAGGGCCGTCCATATTGTGGCGGTGACAGTTCTATGTACCGCCCTACTCTTCTGACCAGTACTCTCTCCATTAACTTGTCGAGGTGGCTTATAAGCGCTAGGGGCCCCACTACTCCGGGCTCCTTGTTGGGGACAAGTACTACGACCCTTTTTCACACTGCGGTGGATACCTGCCAGGTCTGATAGCTTTAACAAAATCTTTGGTGAAGATCTTTGGATACTCCTTGGCCGCGAATGCCACCATTTCGGGGAAGACTGTCGGGGCCCTGGGTTTTCCTTTTTGGCATTTTATTTGCCACTTACGCTACTTAGAGACACCTTTTCTAGCGCTCCCTCTCTTGCGATCGAAACTTGCAGCGAAAATGATTTTTTCTTTAATCTCGTCGTCGGTTGCAATGACTTTAAAATATATGCCCATCTTACCCGCTACGATCTTATAGGCTCTTCGAGGTTGGTACGTCTTTTGCTCTTGCTGTTACACGTCTAGCTTCCAGACAGTATTTCCTGTGCTCTGCCATTTGTTCGTCCCGTCAGTAAGTGGATTTTTTACCACTGCGCATTTCACTTTAGGCGTGCTGTTTCTGCCATACCTGCGTTTTCTAGGGTGTCGAGAACGTTGACTTTTCTTGTGACACCTTTTTCGCCACCCCTCGATCACTGTGTGGTGTCTTTCGTTTGTTGTTCTCGCAGTTTTTAAGTGCAGTCTTCTGAGCTAGTGACCACGTGATATATTTATGATAACTTGGGATGATACAATAATTATATCAGCTCATCTCGACCTCAGTTCTAAGCGCGCCGATGCCAAAGGGTGTACAAGGTGTCCAATTGGTGTGCGGTAAATTCGCCCCGGAAGACTCGCCCCGGTAAATTCGCCCCCGGAATATTCGCTCCCAAGTAAATTCGCCCCCGGAATATTCGCCCCAAGTAAATTCGCCCCCGGAGTATTCGCCCCCAACAAATTCGCCCCAGGAATATTCGCCCCGACAAATTCACCCCAGTAGCATTCGCCCCATAACATTTATTAACAATCGGAAGTAATAGGTTGGTTTAAATTAATTAAATAAATATTTGCAAAAATTACGATATTTGGAACTCAATACGGCGAGACTGACAATTCGAAATTGTTCATATTCAATCGTCTCTCACCTGTTAAAGGCTGATTCAACGGTTCAACGTCAACCGTATGTTTACAATACATTTTACAACAAATTGCGTTTACAAAGGAGTCTAATTACTCAGCCATTTATGGATGTATTGAAAGGTTTTTGGCATCAATGTACAAACAAAGGATGATTCTTTCTTTAGACTTAGATTTTTAAATTGGTCCAGAAAAAAAAACTCCAAACATCCCATTTCTTTAAAATATTAAAAAAAAAAGTTTGCTTATATATGTATTAGTTAAGTAGCAATTAGTCTGCTACGGTACTCTTGTACTCGTTCCAAATTCAGCCCGTCGGATTAGCCTTAAATTTGAGAATTTTTGTAAAAAATGTGCAAATGCCATAAAAGTTTTAAAATGACCAAAGTATCCACTTGAGATCAAAAAATGTTGAACATTGACCATTTACCAAAAATTGAGACCCTTAAAAAGACAATGCATTTAGTATATACTTTGTGTCCTACTATTATGTATAAAAATGACAATACAGACACGTTTTTATTACTGATGCCATAAGAGTTCCTTTTTTGCTGTTGTCAGTTTGATTTTCAGATTTTTGTATTATGAAAGGTGAAATATTGTGTTTGATTTACAATAAAATAAACTCTTCGTCTGTTTGGATTGTAATATTTAAAATCTTAGAAAATCGAGCACAAAATTCTTTTTTTTAAGTAAATCTAACTACCTAATTAAAAAATAATACAAAACTTATCAGCACCACGTGAAATAGTTATTTGTGTACCAAGGCCGTAAAAGTGATCTTTTTTGGCCGAAGCTGCTGTTTGTGGCCGAGGCGGTAGCCGAGGCCGCAATTCAGATGAGGCCTAACAAATCACTTTTCGCCAAGGTGCACACAACATTTTTTAGGCGATCATCAAAAAAGAATTCAAAAATTTGCTCATAAACATATTTTTTCTGAAAATCATAGTTATCTTAGATAATTAAAAACAAAGCATTTCCTGTCGTATGTAATAAATTATAATTAGCATCTTTGCGTGTGTTTTGTGCGTATCAAAATGGGTGATAGCGACAGTTCAGATACCCCAAATGAAATTTTGGAAGTTGCAAGCGTTGCGACCCTAAGTCATATATGATATAAGAGCAGGCGTTTGAGAGTAAAAGTACAATCGCAACTTCCTCCGTTGCACAAGATTTTAATAATGTCAAATGCAATAGGTCCTTCGTAACTGTGGCTTGCAAGACCTTATAGTTATCATGCTGTACAATTATTAGAAACCTGATTACCTACTTTGATGGCAGGTATAGGTAGCTACTTGTGTTCTCGGTTAATTGCTGGTGATTCTTCGCATAATAATGTAAGCAATAACATCTTCCTCATGTTTTGGTTCTACACTTCAAAAAGGTCTGCAAGCAGCAAAGATTGAAACGTCAAACTATCATTTTAAATGTGAACATTGTGATTATGGAAAATAGTGTGAAACATTCCTACAAGTCCGAAAATGAAAAAAACGCACGTGGATGGCCCAATCCTTGATGGGGCTAGACCAGATAGACGCTTTGTATTAAACAGATTACTGTTTCTCACACATCAGTTTCAAATAAGTAGGTACAGTTCGAGGTACAGTTTGACAGATGTGTACAATAAAGTAAAGTTTGACATAAGCGTACAATAAAGTTAAACTTTATGGCCGCAAAAGCGTCCACAAAATCAACGTTTTTGTGATGATAGCCTAAAATAGTTATTTTTGCACTCCTTCGTTCTAAATCGCGTTTTCCCAATAAAACACGAACGTCGGGAACGTCAATTTTACAATTGACTATCTACTTTCGCGCACTATTGCCTAAAAATTCAACGAAATTATCTATTTAGTGCGGATCATAAACTAATAAGTAGTAGGATGGAAGAGTAAAAAAGAAAATATACTTTACATCATTCCCTGTAGTACACGGGCAAAAATAAGCTTAAACCAGAAGTTTTGAACAATAAATTGACATTTTAAATTTCTAGATTTCTACTTTATCGGCATAGAGAACATGATTTTTTCAAAAGAATTATAATGTCCCAAAAATCTCGCGAAAAGGATTTGAATTTATATCAATTCGATTTAACTAATCCGTGCAAAATATAGAATACATGTTACGTGCGTGAACGGTATTTGCTTGATTCGCGCGAGATGCGTCGCTCGTGCGCAACGCCGCCAAATTTCGCGCTCATCTTCAAAATAACTGTTCCCGCACTAATAATGTAAATAACTATTTTCACACGGGTTTATACCAAACTCAAAATCCGTGTTCAAGCCAAGTATTGATCCGAAAGTTAAAAAAAGGCCGTAGAATCGTTAACCAAAAATCAAAGTTCGTATTCGCGCCAAAATATAACAAGTAGGAACATAAAAAGTTTCAAAACAAATACACCACCAATGACCAAACGAGCCATCAAACGTTCTGTTATAGGAAGAAATGAAGCTAACAACTCAGTCAATAAAAAATGTCATTTAAATTAGATTATATATTACCTTCTTTTGTAATACAACAGTTAAGGTGGATTTTCCATATGTCATGTCTGAAATAATAGAGGTCATTAAATCATTGTGAATATAGGATTTATTTCTTTTGGATGTCAAATCCTTTGCAAATCACCCTTACTTTATTCAACCTTATCTTAATTACCTAATCATATTTTAGTTAACAGGTATTTGAGTGGTATTATTCTACCCCCTTTATGTAGGTATACACAGTTATTACAAAAAAAATTAAAATTAAACAGAATTCATTTTATGAACTGCTGGCCCTGTTACCTCCGAGGATTAATAAATCTTATGGGGCGAATCCTACGGGAGCGGAATCGCAGGGGGCGAATCTTCCAGAAGCGAATTTGTCGGGGGCGAAATTGCCGGGGGCGAATTTTCTGGGGCGAATCTTACGGAGGCAAATAGTCCGGGGGCGAGTTTTCTTGGGGGCGAATTTTCCGGGCCGAATCTTACGGAGGCGAATAGTCCGGGGGCGAATTTAATTGGGGGCGAGTTTTCCGGGGCGAATTTTCTGGGGCGAATCTTACGGAGGCGAATAATCCGGGGGCGAATTTACTTGGGGGCGAGTTTTCTTGGGGGCGAATATTCCGGGGGCGAATTTTCAGGGGCGAATTTACCGGGGCGAATTTTCGGGGGCGAATCATCCTACAATCGTCCAATTAATAACGGCCACATGCCATATCTATGGAACCGTTAATTGCACAGATTCGGGAAAAAATTCTGTTAACAAAAGGGGCCAAGATAAATCACTGGAAATTCTAGTTTCTAGGTTTGCCGCTAGAGGGCGTACGATTCATGGTTAAGTAGAAAAATGACATTTTGCTTAAATATACCCAGCAAATATGAGGAGTGGGGGAAGTGATTCCTCTTTAAGGAATTGAATGTAACTTCGGTTTAGGTTAATATCAGAATATTTCATTATTTTTCTTTCAAATGCGAAAAATGTTATCCTATTCAAGAGTATTCTTAAAAGTTGAGTGCATAAATCTGAAGCGAGGGAGCAATAATACGTACGATAATATGCATACGCCATTAAAGCAGTATCTTCTATTTATGACAGTTTAGAAAATTACTTCAATAGATAAAACTTAGTATCTCAATTTTAAGGAACATAAAATTCAAATGAAAAATTTATCCAAAAAGTTCACTCGTGGCTAAAATAAAACGTCCAAGACGAAGTTATAACGAATATAAAGTAAATCAAGAAGGTATCTACCGCGTAGCTTTTCAAATTGTTTTAACCAACTTGAATTTGGGTTTCGCCAAATTAAGACCGAAGTGATTCAATTTCCTGGAAGTTCCAAGTTTAGATGACTTTCTATGTTTCACGATTTACTCAAAGGGCAACATTTATTTATTAAGGTCGGGAAGAGTGTGCTGTTGTTTAGAAATTTCAAAGTATCTATAACTTAATTTTCTGTGTATTGCGTACATCTATCACAATAACGCAATGAAATTTCGGGCGAGACGTACTACCTTTTGTGTGGATCTTCTAAAATAACTAATTATGACTGTATTCATTATTAGTTTAACTCACTTCCCTTAGCGTTCCCGATATTTGGACTAACTTAATTATAACGGAGAACTTTCTTTCATTGTCTCTCGACCTTTTCTACTTTATAATTCATTTTTGGAAAGGTCGCAGTATTATTGCACGCCATTCTTTGGCGAAAATAATTTCAATGTGGGATAATCCTTAATTTAATCAATTACACTTAAAT
This sequence comes from Photinus pyralis, assembly GCF_008802855.1. Classification (NCBI taxonomy): domain Eukaryota; kingdom Metazoa; phylum Arthropoda; class Insecta; order Coleoptera; family Lampyridae; genus Photinus; species Photinus pyralis. Next base: position 42,682,601 of record NW_022170249.1, read on the forward strand.
CCCATTATTAACAGTCTAGAAACTTTCCTAAAGTTAGAGACAGATTATGCCGAGTTGTTCTACAGTAACGTTTATTTTTAAGTGAAACGTCTGAAAAGCTTTTTCATGCACAACATTGTGTCCATGAAACATAAATGAGCGACAAAACAAAGTTGGTTGATCGATTACTTAACAATTTCCGCCATAAATTTTATCTTAACTCTACGATCGACTTTTCTTTCTGTATACACCATGATGCATGATTAAATAAATAAATAATCTATGAATATGAAACTCCGATGACCGCCGTTTATGCATTTTTTATTGGCGTGAAGGGATAAATGCAATTTAGGGGTAAAAAAAGATTTCAGCTTTTCTCTGGTCGTAAAAACCTCAACCGAACAAGAGGACTAGTGTATGACAAATTTAAATAATTGATTCGATGATTTGCTAAATTGCGTCTAATTGCTAGGCAACAGATTTTCATTAACTAAACAACCAAAATTTATTCGATAAAATACAAACCTCTTGTGCAATTATAAGTGATTAATTTGTGCTACTTTTACCACTAATAAAATAGTCCACTGAAGTGCGGTGGTTGGGACAGTTGGCTGTGGTTCCCCAGAACCGTCGTTTCCTCTTCGCACTTCATGCTTGTTACCTCCTCGCCATCCACCTTCGTCATTTGGGCCATAAGGACAATCAGAGTTTGTCCTGTCTGACATACGCCAATTCCTGGTTATAACTCCAGCGTTTTGGATTTCGATGCTTTTCAGGATCTTCTACGGTTCTAGTTCAGCCGCGGGGAGCCGTGCCCTTACTGGTTCGGTGGTTCTTCGCTTCGACGAATCGAAGTTTCGCCCCTTCCCACGGAGCTAGCTCCGACTTTAACCAGTTCACCTGGTCTTCGCATATGATCAACAGCGCTCCCCGTCGGTGACGACACTACGTTAATTTGGTCGAATCCGCCCCAATGGACAAAGTGTCGACCCTGTCGAGGATCCAGATTTTGATTCTCCCCATCTTCTCTTCCGACAGCGTTCTCTCCAGGACTTCGTGGACAAATACAATTCTGAAGCCTGTAACTGCAGTCCCAGTTTTGGCCTTTTTTGCGCTATTTCTCTTGGGAGTGTGCTACCATCAGCCCGGTGTCACTTTTGCATTCAGTGCAGCCTTGGTTGCCCTACTTCAGCAGATGGAAGGTCAGGTTGTGTTGAGCTCCCTGGTTCATGCATCATCTTTCTGCCCCGGTGAGTTTTTTAGGCTCTCCAGTACCAGGTGTTTCGGGAGTAGTTGGTTGGTTTTGTTTTTTCTGGTCAATATAAGTTCTACGAGTAAGGGGGAAAGAAATTTCCACACGCTGATTGCCCCCTGCACACGTGTAAGGCGAGTTAATACAACGGAATGGTACCCTGTGTTCCGAGGTTGGGATCGGTAGTTGCATAGAACAATTCAATGCGTTGGACCGCCAGCGGTTGCTCTCGCGGGAGGCCCCTCTTAAGGCACGGCATTGGTCCAATCTTGCAATCCTACACCTCAGTTCTTCGTCATGTTCTGCTATATGTTTGATTTTTATTAACATTGAAAATGTTTATAGTCTCGTAGGTATATGGGTACAAAGTTGTGAGTTTCGTTCAAGCTGCTAATAGACAACGGTGTCGCATCAAGTAACTATTGTACCTTACTCCACCGTGATCGGTTGGTTAAGGAAAAGTCGCCGATACTGTCGATACGGTACTTACTTAATAGTGCTCAATTGTTTGACGCGAATTTCGCATTTTGGTAAAAAATATTCGCAAAAAGTTGACATATTTCGTGAAATAAACAATTAAAAAAAAATTGCCATAATCGCGTCTATGAATAACTAGGATTATTATGTAAGAGTGACGTTTGCGACACGAGCGAGCTTGCGAGCGAGTGGAGCTAATGATCCGATTGCAAAAGAGTTATTTGTGTTTTACATATGGCGTTATACCGTTGAAATTTCCAATGTCTCCGATGATTGCATGGACTGCGAAATCTGTAAATTTTTCCGCCGCGTTTAAAGTTAATACCTACTTGAGACAATTCTTGGAACTCTTCTTCTTTGTTTTCTGGCAAAAAATGCAGAAAGACCAGTTTATGTTTGAAATGCGTTGCTTGGTAGCAATGTTTTGGGCTGAAGTACTGAGTCAGTGTTAGTTCCGGCTAATATCTGGCATCAAACTCATGCTCATTTTGGAGCGTTTGTTCCCAGCAATTTATATCTGGCTTTAAACGTTTTATGTATGGTTTCGTTGATTAGCAATACACAATAAACCTTTTCTTTTATTAGCTAACCACCGAACCATTCTTTTGTTTCTATTGGCTATTTCTTAATGATCTAATGACATTGAGCTAATGATAATGATTGTATAAACATATTCATACACTGCGTATAGAAAATAAATCATGGCAAACTTATTCGAAACTAATGGTTCACACTTTTCCGAATCTCTTAATTAATGGTTAATTTGTAATTCAAGTGCTCTCTTAAAACCATGTGCAAATAGAAAAAAATACTTTGTCGGGTTGGTCACACAAAAACGTTTACTTTACGACTGAAACTGTAAATATCCCTTTATGAGTGTGAATTAACCCTTGTAAGTATAAATTATATAAGAGGAGTGTCGTCCTTTCCCTTTCCAGGCCTTCGCAACCAGCTATCACCATTAAGATTTCCGAAGAGCTCGTCTTCAAAAGAACATTTAAATCGCCCCATTCAAAACCGGTAACGTGCAATTTCAGCGAAGCACTACAATAGATTCACAAAGTAATACTATTAAGTGATCAATGGGCAACGTTGCTGTTAGACAAAGGATATTAATTTTATACGCTCGAAAAAGAACGATTGAATCGGGTGCGTATAATCAATTCCTGTCAGCGTAATAAAGATAAAGTTAAAAGCAACAGCATAAATTCGTTAAAAACAAATTCATCGATTAATTACTTGCGGTTTGGCGGAAACGTAGTTAAAAATACCATTAGCTTAATACGAACTTTGATAATAACTACAATGTTAAAACGAGGTAAAAGTTTACTGGCAGAGGAATTTAAGTTTAGGAAAAATATGGAAATTTTGATTGGATACGCATGCATTTGAGATGTGCGGTGGAGAGACTCATTTCCATACGAGCGTCTGATATTTCGAATTTTTTGCGTATAATAATCTTTAATCTATTCAATTTGATTATGTATTGAGGGTGCCTCGCCATGGAAAAATCAGATGAGATCGCCAAGCATAACACACAGTACAGCATTGAATATCGATTAAATTAAATAGGCACGCATTGTTGTATAGATTATTTTTTCTGTGTTGTGTTTTATGCACTAAAGGATAATGGTAAAGCGAAAGCATTACTCAAAGAACGTCTGTAGAAAGGTCTAAAAAAGTGACTAAAAGCCAAACTATTTTACTAATTTTTCATTAAAATGTGGGGAATGGAAGGGATTGTATAAAAATAATGGCAATAAGTTTGGAATGAACGCAACATCGGCAATACTCCACCGTGCTATTTTATTTTCAGGTACCAATTACCTTATACTCTGATAGATGTCGTTCTTGTCAAGTCTCATTTGATTCTGTTTCCACTGCTACAGTCCTTACTTAATGCTTTCCATTTTCTATCAAGACTGCTTCACCAATCGTTCATTATCAGTTATTGCAGACAGTGCGTTTGGAAGCAATTGTGATAATCAGTCATTTCTATTAATTTTATTTCTATCTAGTGTAGGGGCGAATCTGACCCAGTTCAAGGTCTTTGGCCACTTTGCGGCGACCTTGGAAAGTTGGTCAAGGTGAAGCTCAAGGATTGCTTGTCCCCAAAGGTCAATGACACCATTTTTTGTAGTGTCTTATTTCACCTTCAAGGTCAACAGAGGTCAGTCTCATTTTTTCAAGTCAGAGTGAAGTCCAAAATGGTACACGCCTCATGCACCAAGGTAAAGTTAGGTCGTTAACCGCTAAGCATTTCCTCGTCACGAGTGCCACGTGGTGACCTTGAGAAATGAGTCTTGTTCGTGATCGGTCGTTGGCCCCTAAACCTTTTCCTCTCTCCTGGCGTCAGGTGAAGAGTAGATCAAGACCGCGTTCGGTCGTTCACCCCAGAAAATGGGTTCAATATTTGCACCTAAAATAATGACCTTGAAAAGTTATGTACTCTGAAATTTACTCTTTTGTAACCTTGATCTACTTCTATTGATATAATGTTTATATTATGTATGCTTTGTATTTCATTTCCAAGATTAACGAGGATAATAATAATAATAATAATAATATTTATTCATGTTTTATACACATGTGCATGTACATTCGTCAACATCAACAATAGAATTTACATAAATTAACTATAGATAGAAACTATTATACGATTAACATTATAAGTTAACGAGAACAAACAAAATCACACTTTAGGAACTCTTCATACGAGTAGAACGCTTTATCTTTGAGGAACCTTTTAATTTTATTTTTGAAGTCTCTAGGAGTTAGTATTTTAATTGTATCCGGAACGTGGTTATAAAATTGTTGAATGAATAAAATATAAATGAATGAATTAAATGAATAAAATTGTTGGATGAATGAACCCTAATAATTCATTTAGTCTTATATTTGATTTTCAAAGTAAACAAACGTCACAAAACATACCCCTGTTTTATATGTTTATCCGCTTTATTCACCTGTTCACCAGTTGAACTGTTTGCTTGTTTACTATCGTGAATATGTATCTGTCGTTCAGTTGCAAATAACCGGCTATCAAGTAAACAATAAAGAACTATAGAGAGACAACCCGCAGCAAGGATAATAAGGATATAGCCCAGAATTTGAAGGGCAATTATTGAACCCATTTTCTGGGATGAACGATCAAACGCGGCCTTAATCTACTGAGCACCTGATTCCTGGAGAGAGGGAGAGGTTTAGGGGTCAACGATTGATAGTACAAGGCTTCGACTCCCAAGGTCACCACATGGCACCCGAGAAAGAAAATACTTAGATGTGAAGAACTTAACGGACCTTTGAGTTGTACCTCGATCGACTTTTCAAGGTCACCGCCAGGCGTTGCCCTCGAAGATAAAACATTACCCCACCACTCCTTTGGGGATTAGCAATGTTTGAGTTCCATCTTGACCTACTTTCGAAGGTTACCGACACGTGGCAGGTGACCTTTGAACTTCACCTTGACTTTCCAAGGTCAAATTTTTACTGAAAAATCGTCCTTTACAAATCATCGTGGCATAAATGTAACACGTTCTTTCAATATGTCCTACTGGGTTATTTTAACCTTAGGTTAGACTGGCGCTGCTTTAACTCAAACCCGCCGCATAATCAGCCGCTTAGCTCAGGGTAGTATAATAAAAGGGTTGGGATTCTTCATAGTGGATGGTTCGGTTAGGCATAAATCTTCGTAACCTGCTTATAACTTTCTACAGAATGGAGCGCCACCCAGTTTCTTTAAACGTTTAACTCTTCTTATATAAAACTGGGATAATACAAGAGAAGTAACGAAGCAATACAATAATATGCATATTAATATTCCTTATCTCATCCTAAGCGTCAAGGTTGCAGGTGGGCTGATGATTGACCTAGTTTGCTCCAAACTGCATCACAAGATGGCCGCCGTTATCTCGAGGTCTTGATAAGAATCTGTTGAAATTAAAGCGGAATATGCTTAAATTGGACGTGTAGACTTGGAACTCAAATTTGAACTTGAAATACGTGCTGCCGATTTCCAGTATATAGCCTCACAGAATGGAGAAAAGCTATTTTGAGCTAAAAGTACGTTGTCGAAATCGTCCACAGCTGGTGTGTCGCCAAAAACAACAATTCTGTTTAAAACGATTCCAATTTATCGAAATTTTCTATCATACACATACACGTAACTGGTTTTAAAAATGCCGAACCAAGAGGTAATGTGGGGAAAAGAAGTTGAAAACTCAAGTAATGCGCCCTGCGGCTCGGCTTCAAAAAAGAAAAAACAGTATCTCTCGGTTTTTTTTCGAAAAATTTGAGGTTATGATACAAAAGCTGTTCATTTTTTTACTCCCAACTTTTACTTTGAACATTTTCGCCTAAAATTAATGTTTTGCCACAAATTGCAAAATATCACTTTCCATCCCTTTTCGCCCCTGAGATTTCGAGATTCTTGTCGTTTACATTGCTGTACTGCAACTTTCTGCGTGGAACTACAATAAAATCAGAGAGAACATGCAAATGCTAAAGGAATGGATCTATTTTTGGCGTACCTTAGAGAGGAAAAAGCACGTAATGAAATGTCAATAAAAATAACAATTTGTAACACCACTTCTATTATTCGAGGGCAGTTGTTCCCCTAGGAGCCAAAGTCGTGGCAGAAGGCATGGCCGCGTTCCCGCCAACTACGACAGGCGTCCCATATTGTTTTGTTTTTGTTTTTAGAGTTGTCAAATAATTAAGAATGCGTCGCCATAAATAATTATGTAAGTGTTTTCTTCAAAATAAATTATTATAACGTCGTTAATTTTAATATCAGCGTTATAAGTGGCGCCCAACTTAGTGTCATTTTTTTTTCAAAATCCAAAATGACTGGAACTGTAAAAAATATGTACCGAACCTTTAATGTGAAAAACTATAATTAAATCTAAGTGTAGTGCATAAATTAGAACTGTAAGTACTACAATTCTAATTGTTATTGTATTGCTGCATGCATCACGGCATTACTTCGCGCCTTACGTATAGTTACTTTCCCACGTGATTCACACATGTGCTCGTGCATCTTCATCAAACGTGCTCACACTCTCTGAAGTGTTTAATCTCACTTTGATGCCGCGTAAGCTACGTAATCGCGATTATTCGCCACAAGAAGTCGCAGAAACGTCCGTTGATCAATCAAATACGCAACAAACAATGAATCCAACTACGGTTACCATGACGAACGAACAGTTGCAGCAACTCCTTGCTACTATCACTAATACAAATCGAGAAGTCGCCAGCTCTTCACCTGCACCAGGACGCAGTGGGAATTTTTCAAAATGCGCGTCTCGGTTTTCGGGTGACAAAGGCGACGATTGCGATGCTTTCATTGACGCGATATCGGTTTACAAGGAATGCGTAATGATTACTGAGGACAACGCTCTTAAGGGCTTGTCAATGCTTCTTGATGGCCAAGCCGCTACTTGGTGGCATGGAGTTCGAGATACAG